>NW_021851451.1:153240-174310 GCF_003651465.1 Formica exsecta | reverse complement strand
GGAAAGAGAGAAAGACAGAGAAATTCCGGAATCCATTATAAAAGAATGATCGGATAGGCATTAACATGATTAATGAAGGCATAGGAATACACGAAGGATAGCATAAAACGAACAAGGATGATTGAAGATGATGATGACGACTAGATAATGAGGGCTCGACATTTCAGGTCAATGGCGCGTAAAACGTATAATAAATAGAATGATAGAAATGTCCACTCAAGGACGAGAGACATCCTTCTTAATCGAATAGCCGCGACAAGAAAGGCGAACCAGTTACATTAGCTCTTCTTCCTATGATATAAATTTGAAGAAATTAAATAGCTTCTAATAAAGGTCGCTGATACATATCGTTAATATGCTAAAACAGCCATTCTGTTTCTGCATGTAAATTTAATAAAACACACATTGCATTCTTTTTATTTAATTTAAAATTAACAAATAATTTTCGAAGAGGAAGAAGTATAGAAAAGGCCAAAAAATCCATTTAATATTATTGTTGTGTAAATATCACTGCCTTATTTTTTAATTTGAAGAAGTACTTCCCAATATTTATTCCTAGAATTAAAGTTGTAAAATATGAAATACACAATTGGACAATGAAATATGGAATACTAAATAATATGGAGTTATACAAGATAAGATTTTCCGACACATTGTCGATTACGTGATATTAAAAATCCAAATGGAAATGAAAATAAATTGCGTGAATGATTATACGCGCAAAACTGAACAATGTTTGAAAAACAGGAACCAGGAAATAATAAATTTGTAAATTTATATTCTTTTTGCGATGTGCACGCGGGGGGTAATTTTACGAATTTTATCTAAATTTTATTCACGAGGACCGATGCGATAGAATGAGCTTATGACATCATTTTATACTAATTTT
Source organism: Formica exsecta (assembly GCF_003651465.1). Classification (NCBI taxonomy): domain Eukaryota; kingdom Metazoa; phylum Arthropoda; class Insecta; order Hymenoptera; family Formicidae; genus Formica; species Formica exsecta. The sequence goes on along the minus strand of NW_021851451.1, from coordinate 173,421 downwards.
GTTCCCTTTTTCTTACCTTCGGTGCGACGGAACCTGCAACGATCCAATCTTGTCATCGAGGAACCTTCTCATGGCAAACCTGTCCAGCGCTTGATCGCGTCCCCCGCAGATGCTGCTGTAGTTCATATAAGCGGACACTGCCACACCCAGCCGTTCCTTGCTGCCTCTGAAGAGAAGGCGATAACGTTAACTTGGAACTACATTGCGAACGCGCGACGTCTGTTGCGTACCTTCTCTCTGTAAGAGGTAAGACGCGGAAAGATTTTGCCGCGGGGGCTGATCGCGCTTTAATGACGTTATTATTCACGATGAATGGAAATGGCTAACGGGAAGTTACGAGTTTCGAAAGGGCGGTGAATGTATATACCGCGGCAAAATTATGACTTTTATGATCGACCGTTTGAACACTGGACGTTCTATAGATAGAGAGATATTCTTATGCCAATAGTTTGTATCTTTTGAAAACGATTTCTTTGCGCTTTGAAAGTCTCATTTCATATTTCATACTTCTTTTGTATAGATATAAGTACCATTAAAGTCGACCGTAAATTAAATTGCAAAAACTTAACTTTTAATCTTTCTGAAAATTATTAAAAGAAATTAAAAGTTAAATTGGATAAAAGTGAAAAATCGCAAAGTTACCTGGTATGCAGAACAACGACGCGATTAGAAGCGCCGTTTAACCAAGAGTCCAGCTCCTTGCAAAGGGCGCACAGTCTCTCCAAACTTGGTGCTAATCCCTGCGGCCATCCAGCTTCCCTCGTATTCGGCTCACCGGGTCGACCAGGTGACGATAAATTAAAGATCTGGAAATCAGAAATATATCTAAAATTTTAAGAAAAATAAAAAGCAAAAAGATATAAAATAACTATATAAATAACTATATAAATTTTTATTTTGTTGAAGAGAGATTTGTTCCAGTAATTGAGATAAAATCTTTTCCAATCTCGATTTTCTAAAAAATTTCAAGATATTAGTTTACTTATATTCTAATAAAATAGAGCCAAATTATACATTTTGTAATAATCTTTGCGTATTTATCTTCGCGTTGGCTAATGTTACAAAATGCAAAACATTTTTCTTCTTTTCACTTCAAAAGACAGAGTAATGAAAAGCCAGAAAGATTATTGAAATTCTTACCATGTAATTATCGGCGTGTTTTCCGCGCAAAAGGGTCGTGGCATGTTCGAGGACACCCTGCGCATCCTCCCTATACCAAAGAGCGATGATCCTTTCGGTGACGTAACAGAGCTCCATTACCTCCGTCACGCGACCTCCGCCCTTTCCCGGTCCCGTCATCGTCGAATCCGCGCCGACGCCCGGTGTCCTCGCAGGCGTTGACGCCATCGCTGACGTCTGCACCTGTAATCCGATGGTTTATTCGAATTTGATATCGACTATAGAAATGTTAAAAAAAAGTTTAAATGTGGAATAATTAAAGAAATAATTATAATTTATTGCCAAAGAAAATATTTTTTGTATCCGTAGGTGATTATAAAGAGATGCAATGTCAATATTATTGTAAATAAATTTTTAAAGCAATTGTTCTAAATAATTATTATATTTTCAAATTTTTCTTTGCATCATTATATCAGCATATAATACACAAGATTTATTTTTATGAATACATATTATCCATTGCAAATAAAATTGTCTAAATTCGTTTTCGAGAAGAAAATCCTCTCGTGAATAGCTCCACTCTCATCCGAAAATCTTTCCGCAAGATTTGTTTCTGACTACTGCAAAACTTAGTTTCCCTTTACGAAACAATGTCGCGCCAGACAATCAAATTTTCTTCGTGGAGAACAGATTTCATTTCTTTAGTCTTTGCTTACGAATTCACTTCGTCCTTTATTGTTCTCTTCATAGTAACTTTGATATGTACAATTTAGATAAATAAATCGTAATACGTAATAATATTTTAAAAAGAAATAACGCCAAGAAAAATTATATCTCTGATAATTTAAATTTAGAACATATGTTACACATTGTAAAGAAAAAAGTTTATATTAAGAAGAAAATCATGAAATAGTTGGATATTCAAAATTTTGTAACACTATAGTTGTGTGTGCTCATTAATATTGCAATCAGTTTAATCCATAAATTAAATACTAATAAATAATTACTAATTTATTTATTTTTCGAAGATACAACTTGAATAATTATTGAAGGATTTACGTCATGTCTATCAAATTCACTTCCACTTCGATTATATCACACACATCATAATCTCATAACTAAATGCACAATTATCATAATTATTGATAATCCGGCATTGTCCATTCATACGACGTGGAATTAATTGCATCAACCTTGGAGTACTTCGGCGCGTAGACGATCCTGACGACGATATTCCCCGACATGGCGATATCCTTACGGAGGACACGCTATCGCGGAATAGACCGACATGTAATCCCGGCGCTTTAACGGGAACGCCGCGAGTTTATTCCGCCATGCGAGAGAGATGAGGACACCGAGAGAGATATGTCGGGATGATGCGCCGTGTTCCTCGCCGCGGAACGATACACTGCCGGGTATTGTGTTTCGCCTGGTTCTGCTGGAGATACGCAAGAATATCTAGTAGCCGGTCGGCGGTTTTGTCAGATAATCGCGCCGCCTTCTGTCATGTATGTCTGACGTGTGCCAGCTCGCGCGCTCCAGGGCCGGTTTACCATCGCCATCGTCATTTCGCGATGTTTATTTGCGAGTCGTGATCAAAGAGATTTTCGATTCCGCTATGATTAAATCACTACGCTCATAATCGGTGATAAGCATCTTGATCCTCATTGATAGTATTGTAATATTGCTTCTCAGTTTTAAAGATTTTCGAGAGATAATTCTAAGATACTAAAAAATATATTTTATTTTTTATTAGATAAATTTCAAAGCCATTTATCGTACTTTACGAAAATTTTTTTTAACTTGTTGAAGTTTAATGGTAAATGCCTTGATTGATCCAAAAAGTTCTCAATTTCTACAATTTTTTAATCTTTTATAAATTATCCAAAATAAGGCAATTAGGTGTCTTATTATGAATCATTCGATTACGTCTACGCAAAGATTTCTTGTTAAAGCGGCCCTGCATGTAGATGAGAATGCGCTCGCGCGTGGACGCGTGATGTAACGAATTCGTGCAGGTAGCGTGACTTTGATTCCCACCGAATAGTCACGCTATTCGCGCTGCCAATCGAGCCGTGGTCGTTGCTAAGACCGTCTTAATACGATGCACGGCTTGCGGAAGGCGCGCGAATAATTTGTCGCGGAGGACGTGCGAAAATTGCATGTACAAGCAGGCGCGCGAACCAGCAGGATGTACGTTGCGTTTTTGCACAGGTTGCTGCGGTTTCTTCCTCGCCGGCGAATATTCGCGGCGGGTACTTTGTTGAGGTAGCCGGAAGAATCATTTATAGGGTCTCGGGCAGAATCGCGAGTACTATCGCCCTTGAGATACCGCGTTATTGATGGCGCTTGTTAAAATTATTCGCGTGATTTATACCGGATTACGACCGTAAGTTGTTTGCGTTATCTGCCTCTAAGCACTCATCTCTCGTGTCCCGCTTCGAGAAATTTTATCAGAATTGCAGATAATTCGCTGCGCTCAACAGACGTAGTAATGTAATCCGTAAGTCTGACAAGTTGGCCTTTCTGTACTAACGCGCATATAATTCCCGACTGTATTCAACCGTTCTCTGCCTGGCCCTTTTAAGCGATTTACCGAGACTCCGCTTTGTACGTTAGACTATGGTGTTATAACTAATTATAGCGCTGGAATGCCAAAACGCCTGTGGCATAGCCACAGTATGTCATTGTAATCCTGTACTTTAATCCTGTATATATATATATTCTTATCCCACAAATTATATCGCGTATAATACTAAAATACCGAATGTGGTAAAAAATAGTAAATTCCTGAACATGTATCTTTCTTTCTAAATAAAAAACGCGTAATGAATTTATATCCGAAACAAAAATATATGGTCAGAAAGTGAAGGGGAGGACGCAAAGGACGAAGAGATGACGAATGAATATGCTGGATTATTCGCGTTCGAGTCAGAAATATCAAGGGCGATTCATAACAATGAACGAGCGTCGCGTAAAAGAAAGCAGAACGAACTGGGCGAGAGAGAACAAGAGCGGCTACCTCTAAAAATACTTGCTTTTATGGGATCGTAACACCGTGAGTTCGTTTCTCGCGGGGCGTGCAGTCAGGTCTACCCACCCGCTCATAAATCCCTCTGGCCGTTAGGCTCACGTGTGAAATTACTATTACGTCTTGTGGTCCTACCGCAGCTGTTACTACGCGGAAACTGCCCGTGTACATACCCCTAAGTCCACGTGTTTCTCAGGGTTCAATCGCATAGGGCGAGGCTGCCTATCACGGCTAACCAGAAACGAAACGAGGATACTGCCTATTGAAGAAAACAAGTAATACCGTTGCTTTAAAATTAAAGTTCCACGATAGATGGATTTCTGAAAGTCTGCGATTATGGAATTGGAAAATGCTAGCGAAGTAGATTACTATAGTGGATTGATATGCAACGTAAAATATTCGCTTTTCTCTTGCAAAAGCTTTATTAAATTTTGCAATAATAATATATTTACATTCTTTAATAAAAATAAGAAATACGGGGTATAATTTAAATCATTATATCTTTGTAACAAAATTATGAATAAATTCTCAAATAAAAGTGATACATAACGAGATAATAATATTAATTTGCATTCTGATTATTCGCCAAAGATATTTATATTTCTTCATTCGTCACAGAATCTTAGATTTTGATTCCAAAATCCTTTTGTATAGAAAAATTTGGGATATTGAAAATTGATACAAATTAGTACAATATAAATGTTCTCAAGAATGAAGCTGTGATATATATCGTCTACTATTAATTTTGTGCAATTATAGGAGCAAGAAGTCGATGTATGCAATGAGCCGCGCCACTAATGTCAATTACCGTTAATCCACTTAATTGCTTGCGGTTAATTTCTAATTGAAAGTACAGTGCTGGAACGAATGGGCTTAATCTTCATCGATTATGTTAGAAGCCTGATAATGGCGATATGGCTGGATTATCTCGTTCTTGTTATTTCTCGTTTTTGTCATTTCCATTTGACAATTCATTTAAAAAAAAAGACGATTTTTTGTTACAAAGATGTAATGATTTAAATTATACCCTATCGAGTTTTAAACATTATTTCTTATTTTTAAAAAATGTTATCAGTGCACTATTTTTGCTATAAAAAGTATGTTATCGGTACTATTTTTCGAGCACAGAAGGCTTTAACGCAATAAACAAAAATACGACGCAATATGCGAGCAAAAATAACCAATGAAAATTCTCAATGTCACGAAAAAGAACGCACGCGATAATAATTGCGCAACAGTTTTTATCATGCTCTAATTGTTATTCCGCATAATTATTACTGCTCCCACTGTGGCTCACCTTTACTATTCTTTGGCCGGCCCATAACTGCGATGTAATCGCGAATGATAGTTTCCGGAACGCATCCGTGCAATTAATTAACACAATAAAAAGATAATATAAATATAATATTAATCTTGATGATTTGGTTTGTTACTATTCAAAAGATACCATTGAATGTAAATCTCAAATATCACGTATTAATAACTTTATGAATTTTAAAATAAAATTATTTAAGAAAAATTAAATTAAATATAATCAAGTACTATAATATGTTAATGAATATATTCCCTCTTATGTGTTACAAACAAACAATATTACTTACTTATTATATGTATATGAAAAGCCTCACTGTGTAATACAGTGCTTCTTTGTACTACATGCAAAAATAATAGCGATCGGTGTAGCGACTGTCATCCGTGCGCGAATAAATACAGGGTTTCGCGAATATATTATCCATCCGACGTCATACGCATGAAGGTTATCGCGACCGAACGACCGTATAATGTGCTATCTTATTGCCATTTTTGGCGAATAATTTTCAATGGCATCATCGTTCGCATGCAGGAAATCTAAACGGTAGAATTGTAATAAGATTTGCATTATTTCTTTTTTTATTCTGGATTGATGCAAAAAAAGCAAGCTGCAAATCAGATAAAATTATGTCTTGTATTTTTGTGACTTTTGAAAAGACTTTGATCAACACGGTAGATAGAAATTTGTTTTCTCGTCACGTAGATTGATTTACGAAATTGATTTGGATAGTACATAAGGGAAACCGTTTGCGAAAGCCGATGAACAAGAATAATTAGCGTACTGATTACTAGTCGGATATTAGTATTCCCTCTCCGCTGTACGCTAATAGAAAGTTATTCCGCCAACATTGTAAGTGGTGGTTTGTGCAATGCATGTCTCATTCTGATCGCAATTATGGTTATCATGAATTTAAACCGCTTTAATGCAATTTCCCGGATTAAATCGCCAACGCAATTAAATTTCGCATCGCTTATTTATTGAAATTTATATTCCGCGCATGAAAAAGACAAAGAGAGAAACCCGAAATTATGACAGGAAATCTTCCGTCGCACATAACGATAATTCTATTTTAATGTCGCGGTACGGATAACGAGTTACCAGTGTAGAACTTCCGGTGCGTAAAAAAAAAGAATAGCATAAAGAGACGGCATTTCCATTTGAATGCGGGGAAAACGCTCCTCCCCGCATCCAGAAAGAGTTCAGCGTTTTGGAAAGTTCGTACACGTGTCCTCCGGTCTCTGCATTTCGAAAACAGGTATTCGAGTCGGACGGGCGGCGACGACGTGTCGTGGGGAATAATTTCGTGCAACCTGCACGACGAAATGTTATCTGACAGAAGATTCAAACGAGCGTGCAAAAGTCGTGCGTTTCGAATGCAAACGCAGTTTCGCTTCTCTGTGCCTTCTCACGGAATAAATAAAAGTTATGTCCGATATGTAGAATCAATCGCTCTTGTGCGTGTCGCCGATTATATCATTATTAAATATTTAAAGAGATGCTTAGCGATAAATCGCGAGCTTTCATCGATGCCGATAAGCCATGCGAGTAAGATAGAGAGCCTTTGGTCCAGCTCGTGAGAAAAGGATCTTTCTAGGAGATTGATTATTTACTTTTCGTTTCTACTCTATCTCTAGTAATAGAAATGGTATAATTCCGATGAGTATAATTTCCGATGTTATGCAATTAACTATCTTTTAATATGAATTAATTTTTATAGTTGAGTTTTAATATAATAATTTTAAATTATAATTTAAACGCATGTGAAAAAAATTGGACATTAGATAAATAATTGTTAGATATTAATAAATTTGCTTACATGATGCTTGCTTCTTCCGATGTTGTTGACATTTTTCGATTGTGATTCGTAACCACCATTGTGCTGTAATAAAAAATGGAAAAGAATTAATCAACATGTTCACATGTTAAATAATGTACAAAAGTATTATATCTTTACATAATCACATTAAGATTTAAAATAATATAAATGTTACTGTCATTTACCATCATTCTTGTTACAAAACAATTAATTATTGCTTTATAAAATAACATTGCATTAGTATTATTTTTAATAAATTTTATTATCGAGAGAAGAATATAATAGCTCGGTTTTTTAGATTATAATTTCCTATTCACGCGCGCTGCGTAGAAAATACTATTATATCTTCATGGTTGTCTCAAGAAACGTTGTCTCAAGAAAATTAAGTGACATTATGGTTCATTGTTTCGGAATTAATGATATATAGTGTAAGATCTTTATCGTTTCAAAGAAACATTATACAACGACAGGTGCCGTAATAGTAAACTGTATTCAATATTTCTAAAAAAATGGTTGCATCATCAATATCTCTCAATTCAAATCTATAAAAACCTATTAAATATCTCAAATTGGATGGTCGCGCTGCGATGCACATACGATTACGCAATTATAGAAATGCAATAAACAAATTTAAATTTGAAAGGAATATATGTTCTTCAACAACAATATCATAAAAAAGATAAAATTGAAGGCTTATTCGGGAAATAAAAGATTATTTATAGAAGAAATGCTGCTTTAAAAAAAGAGATTTTTTTTCTATTTATAGAATTTATATATGTATACGGGAACGCCGCGAGTTTATTCCGCCATGCGAGAGAGATGAGGACACCGAGAGAGATATGTCGGGATGATGCGCCGTGTTCCTCGCCGCGGAACGATACACTGCCGGGTATTGTGTTTCGCCTGGTTCTGCTGGAGATACGCAAGAATATCTAGTAGCCGGTCGGCGGTTTTGTCAGATAATCGCGCCGCCTTCTGTCATGTATGTCTGACGTGTGCCAGCTCGCGCGCTCCAGGGCCGGTTTACCATCGCCATCGTCATTTCGCGATGTTTATTTGCGAGTCGTGATCAAAGAGATTTTCGATTCCGCTATGATTAAATCACTACGCTCATAATCGGTGATAAGCATCTTGATCCTCATTGATAGTATTGTAATATTGCTTCTCAGTTTTAAAGATTTTCGAGAGATAATTCTAAGATACTAAAAAATATATTTTATTTTTTATTAGATAAATTTCAAAGCCATTTATCGTACTTTACGAAAATTTTTTTTAACTTGTTAAAGTTTAATGGTAAATGCCTTGATTGATCCAAAAAGTTCTCAATTTCTACAATTTTTTAATCTTTTATAAATTATCCAAAATAAGGCAATTAGGTGTCTTATTATGAATCATTCGATTACGTCTACGCAAAGATTTCTTGTTAAAGCGGCCCTGCATGTAGATGAGAATGCGCTCGCGCGTGGACGCGTGATGTAACGAATTCGTGCAGGTAGCGTGACTTTGATTCCCACCGAATAGTCACGCTATTCGCGCTGCCAATCGAGCCGTGGTCGTTGCTAAGACCGTCTTAATACGATGCACGGCTTGCGGAAGGCGCGCGAATAATTTGTCGCGGAGGACGTGCGAAAATTGCATGTACAAGCAGGCGCGCGAACCAGCAGGATGTACGTTGCGTTTTTGCACAGGTTGCTGCGGTTTCTTCCTCGCCGGCGAATATTCGCGGCGGGTACTTTGTTGAGGTAGCCGGAAGAATCATTTATAGGGTCTCGGGCAGAATCGCGAGTACTATCGCCCTTGAGATACCGCGTTATTGATGGCGCTTGTTAAAATTATTCGCGTGATTTATACCGGATTACGACCGTAAGTTGTTTGCGTTATCTGCCTCTAAGCACTCATCTCTCGTGTCCCGCTTCGAGAAATTTTATCAGAATTGCAGATAATTCGCTGCGCTCAACAGACGTAGTAATGTAATCCGTAAGTCTGACAAGTTGGCCTTTCTGTACTAACGCGCATATAATTCCCGACTGTATTCAACCGTTCTCTGCCTGGCCCTTTTAAGCGATTTACCGAGACTCCGCTTTGTACGTTAGACTATGGTGTTATAACTAATTATAGCGCTGGAATGCCAAAACGCCTGTGGCATAGCCACAGTATGTCATTGTAATCCTGTACTTTAATCCTGTATATATATATATATTCTTATCCCACAAATTATATCGCGTATAATACTAAAATACCGAATGTGGTAAAAAATAGTAAATTCCTGAACATGTATCTTTCTTTCTAAATAAAAAACGCGTAATGAATTTATATCCGAAACAAAAATATATGGTCAGAAAGTGAAGGGGAGGACGCAAAGGACGAAGAGATGACGAATGAATATGCTGGATTATTCGCGTTCGAGTCAGAAATATCAAGGGCGATTCATAACAATGAACGAGCGTCGCGTAAAAGAAAGCAGAACGAACTGGGCGAGAGAGAACAAGAGCGGCTACCTCTAAAAATACTTGCTTTTATGGGATCGTAACACCGTGAGTTCGTTTCTCGCGGGGCGTGCAGTCAGGTCTACCCACCCGCTCATAAATCCCTCTGGCCGTTAGGCTCACGTGTGAAATTACTATTACGTCTTGTGGTCCTACCGCAGCTGTTACTACGCGGAAACTGCCCGTGTACATACCCCTAAGTCCACGTGTTTCTCAGGGTTCAATCGCATAGGGCGAGGCTGCCTATCACGGCTAACCAGAAACGAAACGAGGATACTGCCTATTGAAGAAAACAAGTAATACCGTTGCTTTAAAATTAAAGTTCCACGATAGATGGATTTCTGAAAGTCTGCGATTATGGAATTGGAAAATGCTAGCGAAGTAGATTACTATAGTGGATTGATATGCAACGTAAAATATTCGCTTTTCTCTTGCAAAAGCTTTATTAAATTTTGCAATAATAATATATTTACATTCTTTAATAAAAATAAGAAATACGGGGTATAATTTAAATCATTATATCTTTGTAACAAAATTATGAATAAATTCTCAAATAAAAGTGATACATAACGAGATAATAATATTAATTTGCATTCTGATTATTCGCCAAAGATATTTATATTTCTTCATTCGTCACAGAATCTTAGATTTTGATTCCAAAATCCTTTTGTATAGAAAAATTTGGGATATTGAAAATTGATACAAATTAGTACAATATAAATGTTCTCAAGAATGAAGCTGTGATATATATCGTCTACTATTAATTTTGTGCAATTATAGGAGCAAGAAGTCGATGTATGCAATGAGCCGCGCCACTAATGTCAATTACCGTTAATCCACTTAATTGCTTGCGGTTAATTTCTAATTGAAAGTACAGTGCTGGAACGAATGGGCTTAATCTTCATCGATTATGTTAGAAGCCTGATAATGGCGATATGGCTGGATTATCTCGTTCTTGTTATTTCTCGTTTTTGTCATTTCCATTTGACAATTCATTTAAAAAAAAAGACGATTTTTTGTTACAAAGATGTAATGATTTAAATTATACCCTATCGAGTTTTAAACATTATTTCTTATTTTTAAAAAATGTTATCAGTGCACTATTTTTGCTATAAAAAGTATGTTATCGGTACTATTTTTCGAGCACAGAAGGCTTTAACGCAATAAACAAAAATACGACGCAATATGCGAGCAAAAATAACCAATGAAAATTCTCAATGTCACGAAAAAGAACGCACGCGATAATAATTGCGCAACAGTTTTTATCATGCTCTAATTGTTATTCCGCATAATTATTACTGCTCCCACTGTGGCTCACCTTTACTATTCTTTGGCCGGCCCATAACTGCGATGTAATCGCGAATGATAGTTTCCGGAACGCATCCGTGCAATTAATTAACACAATAAAAAGATAATATAAATATAATATTAATCTTGATGATTTGGTTTGTTACTATTTAAAAGATACCATTGAATGTAAATCTCAAATATCACGTATTAATAACTTTATGAATTTTAAAATAAAATTATTTAAGAAAAATTAAATTAAATATAATCAAGTACTATAATATGTTAATGAATATATTCCCTCTTATGTGTTACAAACAAACAATATTACTTACTTATTATATGTATATGAAAAGCCTCACTGTGTAATACAGTGCTTCTTTGTACTACATGCAAAAATAATAGCGATCGGTGTAGCGACTGTCATCCGTGCGCGAATAAATACAGGGTTTCGCGAATATATTATCCATCCGACGTCATACGCATGAAGGTTATCGCGACCGAACGACCGTATAATGTGCTATCTTATTGCCATTTTTGGCGAATAATTTTCAATGGCATCATCGTTCGCATGCAGGAAATCTAAACGGTAGAATTGTAATAAGATTTGCATTATTTCTTTTTTTATTCTGGATTGATGCAAAAAAAGCAAGCTGCAAATCAGATAAAATTATGTCTTGTATTTTTGTGACTTTTGAAAAGACTTTGATCAACACGGTAGATAGAAATTTGTTTTCTCGTCACGTAGATTGATTTACGAAATTGATTTGGATAGTACATAAGGGAAACCGTTTGCGAAAGCCGATGAACAAGAATAATTAGCGTACTGATTACTAGTCGGATATTAGTATTCCCTCTCCGCTGTACGCTAATAGAAAGTTATTCCGCCAACATTGTAAGTGGTGGTTTGTGCAATGCATGTCTCATTCTGATCGCAATTATGGTTATCATGAATTTAAACCGCTTTAATGCAATTTCCCGGATTAAATCGCCAACGCAATTAAATTTCGCATCGCTTATTTATTGAAATTTATATTCCGCGCATGAAAAAGACAAAGAGAGAAACCCGAAATTATGACAGGAAATCTTCCGTCGCACATAACGATAATTCTATTTTAATGTCGCGGTACGGATAACGAGTTACCAGTGTAGAACTTCCGGTGCGTAAAAAAAAAGAATAGCATAAAGAGACGGCATTTCCATTTGAATGCGGGGAAAACGCTCCTCCCCGCATCCAGAAAGAGTTCAGCGTTTTGGAAAGTTCGTACACGTGTCCTCCGGTCTCTGCATTTCGAAAACAGGTATTCGAGTCGGACGGGCGGCGACGACGTGTCGTGGGGAATAATTTCGTGCAACCTGCACGACGAAATGTTATCTGACAGAAGATTCAAACGAGCGTGCAAAAGTCGTGCGTTTCGAATGCAAACGCAGTTTCGCTTCTCTGTGCCTTCTCACGGAATAAATAAAAGTTATGTCCGATATGTAGAATCAATCGCTCTTGTGCGTGTCGCCGATTATATCATTATTAAATATTTAAAGAGATGCTTAGCGATAAATCGCGAGCTTTCATCGATGCCGATAAGCCATGCGAGTAAGATAGAGAGCCTTTGGTCCAGCTCGTGAGAAAAGGATCTTTCTAGGAGATTGATTATTTACTTTTCGTTTCTACTCTATCTCTAGTAATAGAAATGGTATAATTCCGATGAGTATAATTTCCGATGTTATGCAATTAACTATCTTTTAATATGAATTAATTTTTATAGTTGAGTTTTAATATAATAATTTTAAATTATAATTTAAACGCATGTGAAAAAAATTGGACATTAGATAAATAATTGTTAGATATTAATAAATTTGCTTACATGATGCTTGCTTCTTCCGATGTTGTTGACATTTTTCGATTGTGATTCGTAACCACCATTGTGCTGTAATAAAAAATGGAAAAGAATTAATCAACATGTTCACATGTTAAATAATGTACAAAAGTATTATATCTTTACATAATCACATTAAGATTTAAAATAATATAAATGTTACTGTCATTTACCATCATTCTTGTTACAAAACAATTAATTATTGCTTTATAAAATAACATTGCATTAGTATTATTTTTAATAAATTTTATTATCGAGAGAAGAATATAATAGCTCGGTTTTTTAGATTATAATTTCCTATTCACGCGCGCTGCGTAGAAAATACTATTATATCTTCATGGTTGTCTCAAGAAACGTTGTCTCAAGAAAATTAAGTGACATTATGGTTCATTGTTTCGGAATTAATGATATATAGTGTAAGATCTTTATCGTTTCAAAGAAACATTATACAACGACAGGTGCCGTAATAGTAAACTGTATTCAATATTTCTAAAAAAATGGTTGCATCATCAATATCTCTCAATTCAAATCTATAAAAACCTATTAAATATCTCAAATTGGATGGTCGCGCTGCGATGCACATACGATTACGCAATTATAGAAATGCAATAAACAAATTTAAATTTGAAAGGAATATATGTTCTTCAACAACAATATCATAAAAAAGATAAAATTGAAGGCTTATTCGGGAAATAAAAGATTATTTATAGAAGAAATGCTGCTTTAAAAAAAGAGATTTTTTTTCTATTTATAGAATTTATATATGTATATATATAATTTTAATTAATATTTTCGAATAAAACAATATTCTACAAGATTAACGTATGGTCAAATTTCCGTTAAAAACAAATTCCCATCATCTCTGAAGCTGTGAAAAGAATTTGTACATGACATTTACGAGAAACTACATTATGTAAATTAATACACACATCGCGCACGCGTGTAGAGGCACGCGTGCTGTTCGCACGCACCTCGCTCTCAATATGGAGGGCAGTGTGCCAGACGGTAAAGGCGATGCGGTGCAGAAGCGTTTCCGTTTCTTCGCGCAATGGCGTTTCGGCGTCCTTAAAATTATTGTTCGCGGTATCCTGTCGGGTGTCGCCGCATCGGCAGCAATTTGCTCGTAACCAAGCGCGCGATAGAGAGCTGCTGTTCGAGCTCGTCATCGGTGAGCGAGATAGAGGTCTTTATGTAATTCGTAATTTCCATATATCTTCCATTAGGCAAATGACGTCGGCGTTAAAACAGTCGAATGCTCCGATATAACAGCAGTAACGCGAATGATATCTGGCATCGATCACAAGGAATCGTTAGATTTTGCAAACGTCTTCATCGCTTTATTGTGTGTAATTTCCTCTTTTTTTTTGTCACTCAATCTTCGAGTAGTTATGCGCGGTCGATGTTCATTAATATCTTCTAGATGTCCAATCATGGGAATCATAAATCATTCTCTTCACCAACGTCGTCGACATTCATAAAAAGAAGTACAATAAGACCCGACATAACTGGCTTGGTTTATTCCCACAAAGCCTTCCGTATTTGTGTGGGATGTCTAATTTTAATTATATTAGTTATTAATTATCAACAATAGATTTCGGATCTATATCCGAAGACACCATGCTCACTTTGTTAAGCCGAGCATTGCCTCTCTTTTTCTTTCGCTTCTTTCTTCCCTTCTCTGTAAAAAATCTCGATGCTTGCCAAACGCGTTTCCCCAATACTACGCGTATTATCGATGTGTCGCTTCCGGGTCAAGTGTCGTATCAACATACATAGCGTAACGTAATTCCACTTTTCTCGATTATGTGAGCCAAACACTCAACCTTTATTGCGCCAGGATCAGATGGAAAAAGTTTTATCGTTATAGAACTTTTACTACTATTTGAGCATTTCTATTTCTGTATTTTGTACTGTAATATGTATGTTGTATATATGACATCGTGGGATTGTCATTATGAATTGTGTTTCTATATAACAAAAGATTACTAATTATAAGTTTTGAAAACTTTACAAGATTTTCTATTATAAATTTCTCACACGTACAGGATATAACAGATACATAAAATATATATAAATATATTAAATATTACTTATAAAGATTTCAACATATATATTCTTATCATTCGCGATTTTCTTATCATTGTAATAGAGGCTAGAACACGAATTTTTTTATCTCGATTGTCTCAACACTATCTGTTTACACTGTCATTTATTTCATTATAATTTGCATATTGCGGGTCGCGCAATGTCTTTTAATGAATTGTATCCCTCCATATATTCCACATTAAATTCTTATCAGCTCGAACAAATAAAAATCATTGATTGCACTTGCCGCGATGTAACCTTCAAAGCGTCATACGCAACCACGCCGCAGCTCCCGCGATCCCACCCTCTCGAGCGCCAATCAATTCACCTGCCGCGGCTCCGGCTTGCAGGTGTGTGCGTTCAAGGTCAATCGCGTTTCAAGGTACGCACCCCTCTCGTGGTCACGCTCTTGATTCATCGAGCGTTTCTCTCACCGAAGCCACTTTACGCAAGCTCGCAGCCGTCGTTCACGGCGTTCCCTTCACGTTCTCCTTAGAGTGTCGATGCGAAGAAACGAGGAATGATACGTTTAAAATTATCAAAACGAGAGTTCCGGCTACAGCGCGACCTGGGTCAACCGAACGTCTGCGCCGCACGGGAGCCGCCCCGGCGCTGCGGGTGTACAGAAGGTTGAAAGCCTGCATCTCTCCCGGCAGGCCGGGATGGTCCATGGCGGGGTAGCACGGGGTGAGAGAACTTGACACGTAACCATGGCGACCGTAGTCGGCATTACACGCAGGCTCGATCCTGCGCCGAGTGCAGATCCTCTCGTCGAGTACGACGCGAGCTTCCGGAGTGCCGCGCAAGCCGGCGAGGATATAGGGACGACACCTTCGAGTGGTTGAAACGCCACTCCCTTGAAATATAATTAGGCCACGTCGTTTCGTGTGGAATTTATCTCGGTGGATGTATCCCCCTCGAAGTATTCTCCGGGAGCGGGCGAGCGAGTCGGCCTCCGCGTGAATGGGACTTTAATGATACGGGCTTGCGATATTTATCTTAATGTCTAGATTGTCATAATCTATTGTTATACCTATAATATGTTTTACTTTTACGTGATCAATCAAAATATCCGGAAGAAAGTTTTAATCTTCATTTTAATAATACATCTTGTTTATTCAATTCTATTTAATAAAAATCGATGTCTTTATTTATCAATTAATTAAAATAATTCAGTGCAAATTTCATTATAATAATATTATTAAATATTCTTCTCAAATTTTGAAGAACTAATTCTCTCTTAGAAAATTTTTATTCTTTACTTGAAACGAGAAATCAAATAAAACGAGTGATTAAATGCATTTCGAACCACTTGCAAGGTTTCGCTTGCTCCTATCGATACGTTACTTAACCGCGTGAGTTTCCGCGCGATCGCATCGCCAATAAAGAAAAGCATAGCCGAGTAGGTCGTAAGTGTGCCACTCCCTGGAATACAATTAGGCCACCTGGTGATGTACACGCAATTTCTCCAATGTCATTTACTTTGTACATACATCTAAATTTTGCGCGTTACCGGGATGCACGTTTGAACTTACTAATTTGTAGCTCGGCAGGGAGATTGTGGAGAATGAGATTCATGAGTCGCGACAGTAGATGCAATTTTTAATGTGTTCTAACAAAATTTCCATTCCGCGAGTGATGAAATAACTTTACGAGAACGTGTCGTGACACGTGTAAAATGTCTTCGCGTACTTGACATACCACGCCCTTGCAATATAATTAAGTCAAGCTTTTACGTTAAAATCATAATGATGTGTGGGGTTAATTTTAGGGAAATTTCATTTATCTTGGGAAAAGCGAGCAAAGTCACACATTATTAATTTTTCTATTCATTTTTATCATATAAAATCTAGAATTAAAATTGATTAAATATAGTACAAATAATGATTTAAAAATCTCTCTTATTTATAAAAGATTGGTAATACAATTATATAACTATTTAGTTAAACCTTAATCAATACTAAATTGAAATATTGAGTTATAAATTTTATTTTACATTAATTTGTATGGAAAAGCGATAAATCAATATTTTTTAAATATTGCCATATCTGCGTTTGATCGAAATAAAATGTAGACTTTTAAGACGAACTCTTTTGGAAGTTTTTCTTGGTGATTCATCTGTTCTGACGCAATACATTAATTTCCAAGCGAAAGAAACACCAGCGACATTTTACGACAAGATAAATCACAAAAAGAGGGTCGATAGACCTTCGTAGGTGAAACACGTTTTACCAGGACTAGGTAACCAGATAAATACAAGAATGTCCTTGGCAAGAGAAAGATCGCAGATGGAATATATCGCCTCTATATTAATGTTTAGATTCCGACTGGATTGCGAAAACTGTACGATTACTAAATCTGCCGCGTAAAAATGCGAATAGCGTGGCTTCGGTTATAAAAAAGCGAACAGAGGCCTCCTCGTTTAAATTCACATTCATGAATAGTAAAATATCGGGACAGTGCGGTATAAAACGTAGTATTTTTAGATTTTGTTGAAAGCATTATGCCGCGTACAGTATCACTTCTAAAATATTGCGCATACACACAGTTTACAGATTAACATAATCTAACATTATAAATTATAACATGTCAAACACACACACATACATACACACATAATGTTGCGTTGATCATTATTATGAAATAATAATATTGCGGGCTTTAATATCGAGCTTTAATTGGCTTAATCTCTTAAAACATGTTCTATATATTTTAACTGTCAACTGAATTCGCACTAATTAATGCGTGCGATATATTCGATCGAAAATGATACATTTTATCGTCAAAAAGAAAAATCGATATAATCATTAAATAGGATTACGCGACGAGGACTTTCGCTATTTCTCGTAATAATCCGAATGAATCTTTGATTTATCCTCACTACAGTATATATATAAAATAACATAATTTGTTGCAGATATAATTTAAAATATTGTCGTCAAAAAAAAGTCCTTAACACTAGCTTCATTTTAATAATTCGGAATTTTATAATTAATTAATTAACTTTTTATCATTTTATCCATATATGAAATATTTTTTATATCGCTGATATGTAGCCTGTAAAAATATTAGTCTAGAAAAATATTTGTTGCAATCATGCGTGCATTAAATTTGATCTAATTTTATTCATCGCGATTGTGTGTATTACATTAAAACTAATAACACTATTTTGATAAAATACCAAAATGAAATGCCACAGAAAAAAAAAGTAATAATACTCTAGGACTTATATAACACGGAAACTTTCCGCCAATGCGGAATATTGTTACGGAAATCGGCAATGATCCAATCTTAGCGAAAAAAAAATAATTACTCTTAATGACGTCGATAATAAATATGACTTATGCATAGCCGGATTAAACAGTATACACTGTGTTTAGTTTGGAATGCGGAGATCAGTGTGACGTTCGTTGAAAAGGCGAGTCGCACGATGGGACCGACAGGATATACGATTGGCTAATCCGTACTTAATTGACTTATGCTTCGCAATCGAGCGTCACGATCGAGAATCGCATCAGGGATCAACTGGAGCGCAGCTGCGGAGGGTTTAGATTCCAGTTAGTTCTCGCTATCGGCGAATAGATCGTGACGTTGGAATGAGGAAAGAGCGGGAATGACAATTGGGCGATCGTAGTCACGCCGTATTACATTAGCGGATGTGTGGCAAGATGCCGATTGATACCGTGGAATGTAAATTCCGATCAATAACTATTACACCCCGTGTTTCTATGCAAATGGTCCGTGATGCTTACTTATAATGTAGGCAGTAAATAGTTCAGTAAAAGAGAATGTCGGCTGTTAGGAATGTTAATGCTGAAAATATCAAGAAACAGAGAGAACAGTATTAAAAGATGTTTTTGATCTATCATTAACTTTCTGATCCTAAAAAAAATTTAGAAATCGCGTACATTTTTATATTGTTTTTTTTTTTTTTTTTTTTAAGCGCTAACGAATTAAACCTTCAAAAATGCATAAAAATATATATAAAAAACTTATTCTCTTCAATTTTTTATTGTACTTCAACAACATATTTTAATATTTGAGACTCAGTGACACACAAAGTTATTTTCTTGGTAATTTAAAAGTTGTCAGAGAAAAGAGATAAAGCCGCATCAAATTTTCATCGAGGATAAACCGTTCTCGAAAATATCATCTTGAATGCCAGATACAGCGCTGAATTTTAATACAAATGTCCCACACGTATACTTTTGATCCGCTTAAAATGATACTTCAACCAAAGCGCCATCAGAGAGGTCGGAAACTAGAGAACGTCACGCACAAAGTTATCATATAAAATGACTTAAGTTTCCCAATTTCTTCGATGGCACTTTCGCGCTTTTAGATTAGATAGACGGGATGTTTCGTAAGGTTTGTTTTCGATCCATCAGTATCAGAGCATCGTGCTAATATCAGATAGAGACAACCTTTGCAACGTTAGTCATAGTCTCGACTTTAGCCTTGTGGCAAAATATGACATGACAAGACGCGGACACGTATACATATGCACGCGCCGTGCATGCTATATAACGATCGTTTTAATGACAATTACGTAAGGTCGGAGTTTTTTTTTTATTCACGCAAAGTATTCTCTGGGAAATATATATTCTGTCTCTCACTCTCTCCTTCCTGCCGTAAAATTCATAGGAAGCCGAATGATCTCATACGAAGTGACGCCCTTTACAATCATCGATATAAATACGCGCTCACCCGACGCAAAGAGAGCCGATGGCTATCGTTTTATTATTCATTCTCTTTGTCTCTTTTACTTCTCTTCTCCGATTCGTCCATCGTAACATTTATCGTAACTTCTTTGCGACTTCCATGGTTTTTCAATACTACAACTTCACCGTAAATATGACATAAAGGAAAAGACGATAGCGATCGTAAAGAGCGCCGTCAAAAGGAATCGCTAGCTTATCTGCAGCTCGGTTTTATCGTCGACCTTTGACCTGCGAACACGACGGTTTAATCCTTTCATGTGTTTCTAACTCTTGATAGCGTGTCTTAATTTCGAACCGTTTCATCTCTATTTGTTTTCTAGACATAATAAAGTCGTTAGTGGCGAGAGAGTTTATCGCCAATCGGCGATTATAAATATGTGTAACGAATCAGAAATTACATATTTTATATAATTAGTTAGAAACAGACATATATCTTATATGTAATATACA
>NW_021851451.1:145085-149495 GCF_003651465.1 Formica exsecta | reverse complement strand
TATGTATGAACGTCGGTGGGTAGAATTTTTGTTGGGGATTTTTTTTTTTTTTTTTTTTTTTTTTTTTAAGCGCTAACGAATTAAACCTTCAAAAATGCATAAAAATATATATAAAAAACTTATTCTCTTCAATTTTTTATTGTACTTCAACAACATATTTTAATATTTGAGACTCAGTGACACACAAAGTTATTTTCTTGGTAATTTAAAAGTTGTCAGAGAAAAGAGATAAAGCCGCATCAAATTTTCATCGAGGATAAACCGTTCTCGAAAATATCATCTTGAATGCCAGATACAGCGCTGAATTTTAATACAAATGTCCCACACGTATACTTTTGATCCGCTTAAAATGATACTTCAACCAAAGCGCCATCAGAGAGGTCGGAAACTAGAGAACGTCACGCACAAAGTTATCATATAAAATGACTTAAGTTTCCCAATTTCTTCGATGGCACTTTCGCGCTTTTAGATTAGATAGACGGGATGTTTCGTAAGGTTTGTTTTCGATCCATCAGTATCAGAGCATCGTGCTAATATCAGATAGAGACAACCTTTGCAACGTTAGTCATAGTCTCGACTTTAGCCTTGTGGCAAAATATGACATGACAAGACGCGGACACGTATACATATGCACGCGCCGTGCATGCTATATAACGATCGTTTTAATGACAATTACGTAAGGTCGGAGTTTTTTTTTTATTCACGCAAAGTATTCTCTGGGAAATATATATTCTGTCTCTCACTCTCTCCTTCCTGCCGTAAAATTCATAGGAAGCCGAATGATCTCATACGAAGTGACGCCCTTTACAATCATCGATATAAATACGCGCTCACCCGACGCAAAGAGAGCCGATGGCTATCGTTTTATTATTCATTCTCTTTGTCTCTTTTACTTCTCTTCTCCGATTCGTCCATCGTAACATTTATCGTAACTTCTTTGCGACTTCCATGGTTTTTCAATACTACAACTTCACCGTAAATATGACATAAAGGAAAAGACGATAGCGATCGTAAAGAGCGCCGTCAAAAGGAATCGCTAGCTTATCTGCAGCTCGGTTTTATCGTCGACCTTTGACCTGCGAACACGACGGTTTAATCCTTTCATGTGTTTCTAACTCTTGATAGCGTGTCTTAATTTCGAACCGTTTCATCTCTATTTGTTTTCTAGACATAATAAAGTCGTTAGTGGCGAGAGAGTTTATCGCCAATCGGCGATTATAAATATGTGTAACGAATCAGAAATTACATATTTTATATAATTAGTTAGAAACAGACATATATCTTATATGTAATATACATTCACCGACTTTTTTTGACAGTATAAATCGTTTCGTGGATAACTTATAGGAAAAAGGTACACTTTAAATAGAGTGTTTTTAATACAAACTTTATGAAATTTGTATTTAACATTTAATTTGATTCGATACATTACGTCGACATGAATGATCAAATAGAAAAGTAATTAACTGTAGTATTATCCTCTTTAGTTACTTTATAAAAAACAAAATTTATTTCTTTTGCGAGCGCGATTAATTGAAACTTAATGACCAGCGTAGTACAGTTCTCTTTCTTTCTTTATTTTCACGACTTTATTTCTACCGTAAGCGAGAACCACCACGTAGTAGAAACGCGATCACCGGAAATTTCGTATCCTCGACCGCATGCTGCCGTTCTATCGTTCGTTCGTTCTAGATCGTAGTCTCGATTCGGGTCTTGGATTCATGCCAGCTATCGAAGATCCCCTACTTTCGAAGCGGTAAATCGCGTGTGTGGCCGCAGGAAAAGGAACGAATACAAAATGATCCCTATACTTACTTCTTCTCAATGTACGACCACGCATGTTGATTTGATATTTTCGAAATCCCAAGCGAAATTAAAAGCAGAAAATCTCAAAAAGAACAAAGCTTTTTAATTTAAATTTATAAATATTTTCGTAATAAATTCAAAATTTTCCATCTTTACACGATAAAGCAAATCGTAAAGGCTTCTGAATTTTCCTGCGATGATTTCACTTTTGGTTATTTGCAACATCGAACTCTCGTGGCGCACGCAAAAAACGCCCTGCAGATAAAACGCAACGATAGCAAAATTAAATCACGCCGTTTACACGAGATGTACTCGTGTATTTCGTTCGCGTGTGGTCAGAACGTCCGCGTTAAAGACAACTTGCTTTCAGGGAATTTTCTGACCGCCCAAGGAGTGGGTCGTTGGCACTATCAGCAGAGGTTTTCACGTTCGATAACGAAGATTTACGAACAACTTCGCGACGCTAGACTTTTATGATCGCTGGCGCTATTTTTAGTGATATAAAATTCTGCTCACATCATCAAGATCATTGAATCTTATAATATTTTTAAAACTATCACAAGGTACCGAGATATACATTTATCTATATTATTACAAATTACTTTTTTTATATTATCGAACGGAATAAATTAGACTAATTTGAGTAATATTAATATTCTATAATAAACATTTATATATTTGATTCAATATAACGATTTAAAAATCCATGTCAAAAAATATCTAAATTCTGTATCTAAATGTCTGAATTTTTATGTTTACATTACGTCATGCGATTGAATACAATAGTTACAGAACATTAATATTTAATTACTTTGTCGAGAATCACACGAAACATTCAGGATTCTTGCATCCGTCGAGAGGATGTTTATTTGCGAGCGAGAAACTTGTCGTCGAGTCACTAATTGATGCCCCAACACAAGAGAGAGACAACTCCGTACAAGAACGTCGCCGGCGATTTGCCTCCATTTGTTCGACAAGGCGTGTAAAGAATTTAATGTCGCAGCCAATTACTGTGCATAACAGACGCGAATCAAAGTGCATCGTCGGGGAAACCAGTTCAGCACGCGTATAGAATTGTCACCGTCTTCGTTCATCGTTAATGTTTCTCGTTCACTCGCGATTGCATCCTCGCATTGATGCAACAATCGCTTTAATAGCGCTTACAGAAGGAAACGCGATTTCTTGTACAAGCGTTGCGTGCGATTTATGATTAATAATGTTTGCAATAATAATTATATATTGAATGTCGTGTCTCCGAAATTGTCAAAATAATTCATATCGAAAGGGAACCGTGAAGAGGCGGCAAATGTTGAATTTCAAAGACATATTAATACTTTTTAGAGGAAATATTTGCCTATCGTAAAATACGATTAATATCAGAGAAAGAGAAAGCGAGGGAGAGAAGCTAATTATTAATTACGGACCAAAGCAGAATCTTCAACAACTATGTATTACATTACATGCTACACGCATGTTTCCTATAACGGGTCTAAAGTGGGATTGTTAACAGCTACATATTACGTTACAAGTCACACGCTTCCCATAACGGATCAAATAGGTCAAAGAGCATCCCGAAGAATTTCGAGCAACGCATTTTAATGACTTTACATATTCCGCCCTAGACCCTGTGAACTTCTTCCGACACCTCCCAAGTATTCGCTTATGTTATTTCACATGTTGGGCGGAAACTTAAATCATTTGACGCACCTTGCAAACCTGACCTTCAGTCATGTTTCCTTCAGGCTGTTCTGGGTAAACGATAAATCATTAAAATGCGATTGAAAAGCGTATATTCGTATCAAAGCATTGAGGATGACAAGTTAAAAAAAGGAAATCAAATCAAAATAAATTATAGGAATAAAATGTAAGAAACAAAGAGAAACATGATCCATATTTCTCATTAGTCTTATATTTCTTGCCCTATTGCCTTGCTTTGTGATAAACTATGATTTTTTTATTTCTCATATAATATTCTTATGCTTCTTTGTATGCGACGTTATTTTTTCCACGATCTTTTATTCCTCGATATAAGGTGATTCGATAATATGTGCCAGATGGTCACCAATTCACGTAACTTAATACGGATTTCGTCCCCCGTATATTTCCGTGTGACGACAACATAACGACGTAGAGGAAGACAAAGCGTGAATCGGCCGACGCATTGTTGTTGGTAGAAATGCGGTGATACAAGTTTCATAAATCAATGTCGAGAATATTAGCGCTATCGCCGGCTGCTAGCTGATGAATCGGAATATTTTAATTCACGATATATGTACCAGATGATTTAGAAAGAACTCTGCTGAGATTATATAAATCGAAAAAGTATTAGGCCTTCTTTCTCGTTTTTTTTTTTAATGATGCTTGAAAAGAAGCTACATTTCTCTGGTAAACTTTGATCAATCCCTATTTGTAATAAATTTTTGTAATTTATATTTGTAATGAATATATACGTGAAATATATTAGAAATCCTATAATTCTAGTAATTGGAAAAATGTATATTCTTATCAAACATTATATACACATTTTTAAGGTGTTAAATATTTTGCAATTCAGTTCTCTACCAATGCAATAATGAAAAAAAGCATATATCACTTAAAATTGTA
>NW_021851451.1:121001-141685 GCF_003651465.1 Formica exsecta | reverse complement strand
TATATCACATAAAATTATAGGGAAAGCAAATGGACATGGTTATATTCGGACTGAATATTGAGATATTCTTCTCCGATATTCGGGCAACGGTAGTTCCCACATATTTTCGGGGAGCCTATGGAAATGCCGTCTTAAAATTCCGCATGACGCCAGGGTAAACGCGTTTGCCGGGCTGGCGATAAAGTCGAACGAGAATAGATGAATGACGCAAGGCGCCGTAAGGTCGTGATATGTGTATTCGATACTTATCCGTGGCGCATATAAACGCGACTTGAGAAGAATAGGTCCAGCATCTTCTAAGGACTATTAAACATCGCAATATGACCATTCTTCCTTGCGATATCAAAAATACACTATTTTATGGCTTATATCAGCGATAAAGAAGAAGTGTATTTTTATGTCATCATGTCTCGTCTTCACGTTTACTAAAATTGAACTGTTTCTTACATAAAATATCTCAATCAATTATATTCTATTTTAATATAAAGTTTTATAAATATTAAGCACTTTTCTTTAATTAAACATTGACGAAAGATTATTATTCATTGTTTTGATAATTTCTCTTTAAATAAGATTCGTTGAAATAAAGTTTAGTTAAAATAAATCTGAATTAAATTACAAATAAAATTTTCCAAATTCGCAAAAACTTATTAACCTTAATTCTAAATATTTCACATTTAATTATCGAGCGTTTCATCGAATTTCCTCCAAGCAAATATCAACTTTGAATTCAAAAACTTGTCATAAAAATCCGATATGATAAGAATAAGACATAATGTTATCGATGTTGTTACAACTTTCATATATGCAGGTAATAACTTGGCCAAATATCATCGACAACCGTTGAGAATCATCAAAGAAACATCTGCGCTACAAGCTCTCGCTTGTAAGTTACGTTCTGAATTTTTATGGGGCAAGTATACATGAGCACAGATTAGCATTTTGTGAGGAAGGTGAACAGAATTATTATCAATCGTAACGATGTGTTCACAAAAATATATTTGGCGTAGTAATTTATAGCATTCTTGATATTTTGCAATTCTGTCAGAAAAAACGAATATCATAAATTTTCGAAGCGATTTCTATTTTAAGTGTATTGCACAATGTAGGAACTTCCCAGAATAGCTTACATTGTAGTATATTACCTTATTTCGTTGCCATTACCACTTTAAATATTTTGCTCAATTACGAATTATATCTGCAATTGCATTAATCGTTTGCTCATGCATTTTTATAGCCATGATACTTTTAACCTGCTACTCTTTATTTTTTTCATATTATTTGCCGTAAAATATATTTATTCTCTAAATGTTGTGTGTGTTAAATGGATTATACAATATACAATGATATTATACAACTGCTAAAAATATTTCAAGACACGTATTTTTTTATAAAAATAAAATCTAGATTTAACTCTAAATATTTAAAATATTTTTCGAATAGAAATATTGCATCAATTTTTATTTTAATAATTCTCGATTACATAATATATGATCATTTGCTAAAAAACCCGTACTATTGTTAAATCAATAATTATCTTGCATTGCAAGATACTATTAATCCAATCTTACTGTCATCGAGAGATTATCGGCGCTCAAAATAAATCGTTCGACGACGAAGAACAGGGAACGATCTCGCCCATCGGCTTTGAAAACTCACCGTGTAAGCGACGTGATAATTCCGATGTACATCGCCGTGACACTGGACTGTCGACAGCATGTTGTCGGCCGGCTGTCAGCCTCTCGAAAAAGAAAACAACTGTATCGGCTGCTGACTATCTCCGCACTAAGCACAACGACCTCGTGGTTTAACGCTACATCTGACCGATCTACCACGCACTTTTTTCCACCAACGATCCATCGATAGTTATCCAGACACCCTAAAAGTTCTCCACGCGCGCTATATCGATATCCCACGACCGTCGATTAAGTGTCATTTCCCGGCGTCACCGACAGTCTCCCCTAATTTTATCCTTCCAACTCGCATCGCATCTCAGGATTGATTAATTCATTAATTAAATGAAACGCAGTATTTTTCACATATGATCGTTGCTAAATCGTTATTATTGTTTTAAAATTTTGCATTAGATTCAAAAAGTTTTTAAACGGTTTGCAACAACGGTGAAAAATCCTCGAAAAGGGAATTTGAGAGACGACTTTTTCGAGCGGTAGCGACAAGACAGTCCGAAAAGACGCGGCACGTTCGACGGCAAAAGCCGACAGAGCACAAATGGGGAGCTCCCGCATTTCGGAGCATGCATGGATAACGATAGCGCTCTCAAGCGTACGAAGCACGCATGCGTGATGCCCCGGGCTTGCTTGCGTCTTGCGCGCGTGCCCCTTGCCGTTGCCTTCCACCGCGTGCTCCATCAGCATCCTCGTTTGACAGTTCCCGGCTTTTTCAATTATCGCCGCCGATGCTCTGACAGCTCGCGTCTTTCAGCAATACGCTACATACCGCGTACATATTTGCATCCGGGAATCGCGCGAGAGAAGCGAAATTTTTGGGATGAAATTTTTGACATAGGAATTAAATCGACAGCTTGCTGAGAGGCACAAATTTAAGTGCTATATTATGTCATCTCAAACTGCATAAATGACATAAATTTTTCGAAATAGTCATGGATTGCAATTTTGTTGAAAATTGGATTATAATTTGAAATTTTATATTCCTGTAGAAAATAGAGGGAAATTGGAAAACGTGTATTTCTTGCGACATTCTACGATGCTCATGCATATAGATTGAAGAAAAATAGATACACAAATATTACGTTTTCTCTTTTTTTTCTTTCTTTGGCAAGTAAACAATTCAATGCAAAATCCGAATGGATTTGATGCGATAGAAAAGAGAGATAAGAAACTAATTAATTTGTCATTATACTTTATTACAGTGTAATCTCGTTAAGAGATTTTCGGTGTCGTTTTTTCATTTTAATTTACTAAAGCTATCCTTATAGTAGTGTTTATTAAATTAAATTTCATTATACTTATTGGAAGACCGATCGATCTTATTCCAGCCAGACTGCGATGCATAATGATTTATTTTACGATTATAGACGGTGGTTTTAAATTATTATTCCCCTGTATTCTGCTGTATCTCGATCGATAATCGATATATTTTCGATCCGAGACTCTCCGTCACTTTTACCGCCTAAACTGGTTTTACAAGACAGATCATTTGTCTCGATCCGCGTGCCTTCTCGATACCGTCATGTCATCGTCGTCCTTGATCTACGCATTCTGATCGAACGCAATTGGTCATCTTCTTTAATTTACGAAAATATATCAGTTTCACTTTCATCATCAACTCCCATCGTCAATTATTTGATTCACGATAACGCGAGATTAATGATTTTGTACAGAAGAGTTTAATTATTCCGCAGTTAATTATTGCGAAATACTTTCAATAAAAAATACGTAGCAAGCATGATATACATATTATGAAACTATATCTTCAAATTTAATTATAAAATAGATTTCTCATTATTTTAACAATATTATGTTAAACACAAATAAATAGATACTTAGTTTAGGTTGATCTATGATGATTTTTTTCACTTTTGTTAATTTTTTTATATCAGAGCAAAAATGCGATATTACGTACGAAGAAAAAAATGTATTGAGCTAAGCACGTGTCTTATGTTTCATCGTCTAAAATTAGTGATTTCCGCACAAGTACAGGAAATAGGAACCGCCGACGTCAGAACAATAACAACGGTTCCGAGCCATTTCGCACACTATATTAATAAAACTCAATCTCAGCCGTAGCCGCTGGTAAACCACATATCGGCGAATTTTTATTTTTGAGACCTCTCGGCCAAGAAATCCAAATATCGTTTAAACATATATCACATCCAAATTTCTTGTTTGCTACCTTTTGTAAATTTCAAGAATTTTACTACAACATAATTTTTTGATTATACTAATCAAGACGAGAATATTTAATTAATAATAATGTGATTTAAAAATGTTTAAAAAAAAACAAAATATGTTGTAATTTTTTGGCAATAATACACGATATACATTATACAAAAATCTCGCATAAGAGAAATTCTCGCGGCATTGTGGCAGCAATGAAGATCGACGATCTTCGAACAAGGAACTTCGAAGAGCCATGCAGGACGTCTTTTCATTCGACGGAGATTCGCGATTGATAGATTGTCCCGGTAGAGGCGGTCAGCGGCATCATTTTTTACCTGGCTGGTGGGTGACTCTGGCGCGATAAATTCTTGTTTCTTTCATTTTCATGTATACAACTCGTAATTGATGCGTGGACGAAAACGATAACATGACTTTTCAATGAGCGCGTTTCGTTATCTTTGATAAACAGCGATCGTACACAAAATAAATCGCGTAGAAGCAATTGTCAAATATTTTTTTTGCAAAATTAAAGATTTTATTTGTGCATTTATTGTAGTTTATAAAATTATACTTTTTGCTATTAAATCTCCTTTTAATTATACGTAGATTGTGCTATGAAAATATTATGACATAAGAGAGAAATTACTAAATGATTATATCATTTTGATGACTTCATTCTTATAGGATAATAATATTCACAATATTAATACGTAGATATAAATATATAAAAGCTCTAATCCTCCAGTAACGCCGCAGTTACTGGAGGAATGCTAATGGATATTTAAGTATAGATATCTCTGAAGTTATTGTAAAAAATGTTTTTTTATATGATTTTTCAATGGACTACCAAATCGAGATTACGCGAGCATCTCGGCTCGACCCTCAACGAGAATCATTAATCTCGTCGTCGACTCTTTAATCGCTAATTAGCCAACAATTTATTCACAAGCGTTGCTCACGGACGCTCGTCTGTCGCGTGTCGGTATCGCGAATTTAAATCCGACGCCGCCACACGTCGGGTGAGAAATCGCATCGAATTTCGGGATGCAAATGCAGGCGAGAAAGCAATTTCGCGATGCGCACGTGTTGGTGCGCGTTCACGCACCATGCTCGCGCAAAACCAATTAAAGCTGTTCTCTCGTGGCGAAGGTCGCCGCTTCAGAGTACACCGGCGGGATATTCGCGGAAGACGTGAAACGCTAATACAGGAGCGAGTATGGTGGTGGTGATGGTGGTGGTGGTGGTGGTGGTGGTGGTGGTGGTGGTACCGGCGAGTGTGGTGGTGGTGGTGGTGGTGGTGGTGGTGGTGGTGGTGGTGGTGGTGGTGGTGGTGGTGGTGGTGGTGGTGGTGGTGGTGGTGGTGGTGGTGGTGGTGGTGGTGGTGGTGGTGGTGGTGGTGGTGGTGGTGGTGGTGGTGGTGGTGGTGGTGGTGGTGGTGGTGGTGGTGGTGGTGGTGGTGGTGGTGGTGGTGGTGGTGGTGGTGGTGGTGGTGGTGGTGGTGGTGGTGGTGGTGGTGGTGGTGGTGGTGGTGGTGGTGGTGGTGGTGGTGGTGGTGGTGGTGGTGGTGGTGGTGGTGGTGGTGGTGGTGGTGGTGGTGGTGGTGGTGGTGGTGGTGGTGGTGGTGGTGGTGGTGGTGGTGGTGGTGGTGGTGGTGGTGGTGGTGGTGGTGGTGGTGGTGGTGGTGGTGGTGGTGGTGGTGGTGGTGGTGGTGGTGGTGGTGGTGGTGGTGGTGGTGGTGGTGGTGGTGGTGGTGGTGGTGGTGGTGGTGGTGGTGATGGTGGTGGTGGTGGTGGTGGTGGTGGTGGTGGTGGTGGTACCGGCGAGTAAAGCGGGCGGAACATTTTTCATGCTTCCGACATAAAATCCGGGCGAGAAGCGGGGCATTAATCCTTCAACGGCATCGAAGGCTCCTCGGCAGACCCGGCTGCAGCAAGACAGTTCATAAATTTCGATGCACTTAGAGCTGGCGCGCCATCCCTTCGGCGCATCGAATCGCTACCCGGATACCGGGCAATCGGTAAAAGACGAGGCGAGAATAGATGAAGGAAGATGGCAAAGAAACCGGAAACACATTATAACTTCCGATGAGTTCTCTTTCAAACTTATAAAAAGAGAATTATGTCATAATACAAATTAATCGAATAAGGCCGAACATATATATTAATATAATAATTTTGAAAAGAATTTTGTAAAGGCTATTATTAAGAAAAGTAAAATACAGTGTAACAATGGCAATAAAATATTGAACTAATTAATAGTATTATTATTAATTCTCTCCGTCTTTCTTTTATAACAATGAAAGCCCTTACAAAGAAAGACGATAAGTATTTTAGTTCGCGCGAAAGAATTCTTTCATATAACCATGGAATTTTCTTCAATCGACTACCATTATCCTACATTCTTATGGATTGTAAGAGCGTTGAAAATTACTATGGTTATTAAAGAGCTACGATTCGTTATTGAATAAAGAGAAAGAAGTGGCAAAGAAATGAGAGAGACAGGAAAGTTTGAGTTGCATATATATATAGCAAATAGTAGCACGATATAGAGCAGTGACAAATTGTCCAGGCGAAAGGATGGGCTTTGCTACCAGCGTATGAAAAAATGCAAACTTTGATAAACGGCGCATAACTCGAAGGAAAATCTTCTCTCTTTCTTTCTTTCTCCCCTTCGCGTAAACTGACACATGGTTGCTGGAAACTATGAAAGCCAAGTGTGCTCCTAGAATAAATCGCTTTAATGCATTATGCCTGCGATGTGTCGCCAAGAGAGTTGCACACATTCGACACTTTTCTTTTCGCTTTTATCCCTCGAAATATGGAAAAAATACAGCTGATTTGACATTTCCGGTTTGGATTTTAAGAGCAGAATTTGCGCCATTTTTTTACCTTAGGATTTAATAAATTTATTCGTTTGATTAATAAATCTGCTTAACATGTTCGGTGTCATTGATGCATCTGTCAATGGGATACATTTCCAATTTGTCACAATTGATAAGCGCATTAGAATTTTTAAGATTTCCCGGATTTTCGGCGCATGTTAATAAATTTATCACTCTAAAATTGATATGTTTTGTAAGTATGTCAGAAAGAATTTAGAATTGTTAGAGAATGTATTGATAAAATATTATCAACGTTAGAATTATTTTACAATATTTACTGATTAATGTAAATTGAAAATAATCGTCTTTTTCTCACTATTGTTTATAATATTATCCAATATACGCAGTGACTGTTTATAGCGTGTTTAAGTTTTAAAGCGGAAGTGCTTACGGTAAACGGCACGCGCCAACCAAATCGTGTCTGGTGTCTGCACCGAGAGAATGCATATTTCTCTTTTCGTCCTATCGAAGATCGAATCCAGAGACACGATGTTACCCCATCCGAGTTACCGTAAATAAATCGGTAATGTTAAACGCGTGCATGGCAGATGTTCAGGACGCGTGTCGTCGGCCGGGACTGCTCTCTCGAAAGGAAAATAGGAGAGTTTGTAAAACATTGATCGTAATGGCAATTTGCTGAGAGTTACTTTTGCAATGTTTTACAAAATTAACACGGTTATTTTCATCTAGGAGTTCCATATGTAAATATATAATGAAATATTTAATATAAAAAAATATGCAGTTTTCTATATTAATCTTTTTAAATGAGATAATAATTTACTCTTATTGTTATTTTTTGTAGACAGTTAAAAACAATATTCACGAAATTGTGTAAATGTTCTCTCTTAATAAAATTATTACTGCGCGATAATCAAACAAATTATACACCTCGCATAATTCGAAAATATCGATAAATGTGTGTGCATCTGTTACAATAAATGATAATTTACCCGTTTCATATTTACACGTTATCAAATCCAAACGAATTATTGCTTAGCGATTTAGTAATGAATGTTCGTACGAATTTATCTCGTTAGTTTATAAACGCTGAGAATAAATTACAGGATAAAATTTATATATAAAATATTACACAGTAATATATCTATACATATCTTTACCATATTTTCGAGAAATTTAGGTCATTGCAATCTCTTAAGTAAAATTATATTACGTTGGAAAATGTTAGTTTTGAAAGTTTTGAAAAGATTGTCAATAAAAGAGAACAAAAGCATCCCTGAACGCTTAAGTGACGGAAAAATTATGCTGGTTTTATTAAGATTTGAAATATATCGATTCTATTATAAGAAAAATGATCAAAAATCTTGCAAATTCAAAAATTGAATAAAATTTGAAAAACTAAAAATATTAATTCCTAGTGTTCTCATATCACACACACATCTCATACTTTGTAAAAATTATAAAGATAATATATATACATATTTGGAATAATTTCTAAATTATTTACACGAACAAAAGATAAAATCTCTTACTTTTTATTCAGAGAATGCAAAAACTATCCTATGTAATTGAGACACCGTATCATGTACGTTTTATTGTTTGTTATGCAAATTGGTGATACGAATAAACATGAATATGTAAAACATGATATGCACCATACCATGCAATATATTTTTGCATGCAAACTGTAAAAATTGCCGTGTCACGATAAAAAAAAATGCAGATAGCAAAAATCATCAAAAACGCGCCAGATAACGAGCAATTGCGTATCCAGCTACGTCATTACGGACTGCGTTGTATCCTGTCAACGTTCTAACGACCTGCACGATCTTATTTCCCGACCTTTCGTCGAAACAGTTAGACGTGGAACACGCGTACACTTTCTTGCGCCAATGATGACTGGCAGCTGCAGGATTCTCAAGGATCCGCCGTATTTTTTTTTCTGTTCTCTTAAGCAGCCGACCCTCTTAACCTTAAACCCTTTTGGCGGGTACGTGCCGTAAGGAGCGAGTACGAAAGGCGAGAGTAGCCTTAATAAAATTTTAGTTAAGGCGGATGGAAATTTTTTATTATTATCGGGCTATGTATAAGAAGCGAGATTAATCGCTAAGAAATTTAATATTCGCATTGTTGAAAAGAAGAAATTATTGACTCGAGTTATTTCATCGTTATTTTCCTCTTGATATTGTGTGTTTGTATTAAATTATTATGATAGCGAAATATATATATATATGAATAAGACAGAGATTTACGTACTTTTATATTACGCTCTCGTAATATAAATAACTTCAATAATAATATTTTAATTACAGCATATTGAATGGTTACGATCCAATTTCTGGGAGGTTTTCCAAAGTTACAATTTCTCTCGTGGAAATTTTATTATCCTCATATATTTCTGCGACGCGAAATAACTTCCGGCGATGTTAAAAGATATAACTCACTACAACGGCGAATTCAAATATCCGGTGGTAAAAATCGACGCCGGTCGCGAACGAGCCGACCACGAACCAGCCCCCAGCACCGGCCGCGTTGAAACGTCGCCCCATTATTCCGGCGGAGAGCCGGTGACTCTTTTACGAGCTCAGCACGAGCGCTCGTTGTAGTTATCGCGGCTTTACATCGTGCCGGTACGAACGCGACGCGGCTTATTCGGCGCTAGTAATTGCAATCAGATATCCGATTGAGACGTTAATTATCGGAAGATGTGTGTTCGCCGTTTCTTGACCCGCGCCTCCCTTGGCGGCACTAATTAACTGCGGCGGATATCTCGGTGCCGGTAAAAAGCGTCGTGGATTAATCATCGATTTGTTATATGTATGTACGACGCCGCCGTCATCGTTATCGTCGTCGTCGTCGTTGTGGAAGTCCTACGTTGACCGAACGACCGGTACGGAGTCTCACCTAAGGCGGCTTATTTGCGAGCGGGTTAGCAACTTCTCTTTGCATATCGCGAGTAATCTGGTCGAGGGGTCTGGTCTCTGGCTTTCAACGAGGGGCGACTCGCGCTATCAGCTTCGGTGTAATCATTACGCGCCCGCGATTATGACGTCTGGTAAATTACGTATACATGGGATATATGGCAATGCTATTTATAGTAGCCGTACGCGAGAGATAATACACTCGCGCGTTTCCATGCGGTAGAATATACATATAATTAGAGTATCTCGGTTGTTAAGTTTAAGTTTAGGATAATTGCATTGCTTTGGAAAATAACGCACTGTCTATGTTTTATTACTTTAACGACTCCAGTTTGAGGCGAGAAATAATAAAGCTTTAATACATGAGAAGAACTCGATATAACAGAGTATAGTGCTAACGAAGAGTTATACGATGCTCAATAAACGTAATGTAGCAATAAGCAAGTTTACTAATTGGTGTTGGCTATATGTAAATACCACATATCCGCTTGACGTAATGATATGGCGACATCAATTATAGCGGTAATAACAGTAATCGCGGTAGTAGTTCGGTCTCGTGAAAAAGCGTTGCGTTATCAAATAACCTTCATCTAACTGAGCATTATGTTTATTAATAAAATCTATTTTTACTTTCGTGACTGAATTTACGTGCCCTCGCTTTCCATGCCCCAGATCTTAGCACAAATTATTATTATTATCTATGTAACTGCGTGTCGTATTACGATATTGTAAATCATTATCATTATTGTTAAAAGATTGCTTTATTTAATATTTTGTCTGTTAAAACACGCGATTTTTTCCGTCATTTTTCGTCTCGGGTTTCTATTACGTAAACGAGGAATTTCCCGAAGAGGTCGACATCGGTGCTTTTAATCGACGCTAACATGTTAACGATGTCAAACTACAATCGCACGCGCAATTGAACTGGGCTCGTTAATTTACGCTGCAAAATTTGATCATATGTCACATCTTAATGACGTAGATGGAAATTTCAATCTTGAAATATATTAATATTACGTTGAAATATGATAAAATGTTTGCGTGAGCGAATAATCGTATTATTCGAGCATTTAAAAAAATTTTTCGATATTTTTGGAGTAATCCAAAAATAATATTCGAATTTAGAATATCGAATATTAAATACCAAGAAGTTATCAATATTTCAAAATTTTTTGTTATTTTTATTAAAAATTAAAAAAAAAATTATTTTATGGTTGGACTTACTTGTTATTTATAATAAATATTCCTGTTGAGGAATTAAAAATATTTTTTGTTCTAGCTTCTCTCTCTATCTGCACTCTCTTTTATCAGAGAGATGTGATATATCATAACACGCTGCAAAATAATTATATCCGCTTGAAGTCTGCTGACCGCGATAGCGTGTGATCCATGATCATCATAATTACGTGATTAGGTCATATAAAAAATGGGATCATCGCGGTTTTCTGGGTAATGCACAAATCGTTGATGTCACCATACCGATTTGATCGGTGTATCAGAAGTAACCTTCTGCCGAAGATAAACTCGCGATGGAATCGAACGGGTAAAAACAAGATTAATTTAAGATATTGCGACACATGTGTGACGCAACGACTTTATCTGTCAAAATAGAAATTTGCAAAAATGAGATTCTTGGAATTATGATTTATCATTCAACCGACGGGCATCTCGTTATTTTTCCACGGTGTGTTGTGTCTCCAAGCATGATGACGATGTAAACATGTGTGCATAGTTACGTGCGGTATCATCGCAATTGCGACTACGTTAATAGGCCGTCATAAGTTGCTACGATGCATTGTTTGCGGTTGCTATTTCATTTGCGGTATTATAAGAAATGTGAGGATTGTTTAGCAATCGATGCGGTTGTTTCAATTAAAGTTATGATGAGTGAGAGAATCTTATTAAGTAGAATTGTTAAAAATTTTCTGACACAAATAACAGTCACATTTATAACAGGCATCGTTTAATTTTATAAGAGCCTGTAATTGCGATACACGTGCGCTTCATTCTTCATTGACAGTTTTTCGTCATACATTTTTATCTTTGTTTTATCCCCGTGACAAATATACCCACGATGCAAATGCAGAATCGCAGAAGTGTCTCAGAAAAACAGAAATCATGTACCGGAAATATAAATTCTAATCCCATCTCTCCGTAACAAATGCCGGCGCTAATTTCGCAATTACGTATTCATTATCTCGGCCTGTTTCTCTACAATAGCACAACCAGGAAGAGATCTTCATCTGCCAGTCGCGCGAACGGGGCGACCTTAATCCCCGAACGTCACGTCAAACATTCTCTTGCCGGGTGGGAATTAATTCCATAAAAGACAAACTCGTGTCGCCAGGAGGAATTCAATTTGTACGCGAGTTTTGCATAACGAGTACGCCGCGGTGGCCGCGTATATATAAGCCCGATAGTTTCTCATTAAACCACGATGACCCAGAATCGGACCCCGCAGCGCGATATCAGCGCGAGTACAATGGCATCGGGGATGACCACCCTCCTCGACTGCTCGACCGGTTCAATTGGATGTATGGCTTGCATACCGATAGTCTCGCGGGAATAATGCTGTGCGTAAGTTTGTATGCGCCTCCGCACACACACACACACACACACACACACACACACACACACACACACACACACACACACACACACACACACACACACACACACACACACACACACACACACACACACACACACACACACACACACACACACACACACACACACACACACACACACACACACACACACACACACACACACACACACACACACACACACACACACACACACACACACACACACACACACACACACACACACACACACACACACACACAAGAAATAATAAAGCTTTAATACATGAGAAGAACTCGATATAACAGAGTATAGTGCTAACGAAGAGTTATACGATGCTCAATAAACGTAATGTAGCAATAAGCAAGTTTACTAATTGGTGTTGGCTATATGTAAATACCACATATCCGCTTGACGTAATGATATGGCGACATCAATTATAGCGGTAATAACAGTAATCGCGGTAGTAGTTCGGTCTCGTGAAAAAGCGTTGCGTTATCAAATAACCTTCATCTAACTGAGCATTATGTTTATTAATAAAATCTATTTTTACTTTCGTGACTGAATTTACGTGCCCTCGCTTTCCATGCCCCAGATCTTAGCACAAATTATTATTATTATCTATGTAACTGCGTGTCGTATTACGATATTGTAAATCATTATCATTATTGTTAAAAGATTGCTTTATTTAATATTTTGTCTGTTAAAACACGCGATTTTTTCCGTCATTTTTCGTCTCGGGTTTCTATTACGTAAACGAGGAATTTCCCGAAGAGGTCGACATCGGTGCTTTTAATCGACGCTAACATGTTAACGATGTCAAGCTACAATCGCACGCGCAATTGAACTGGGCTCGTTAATTTACGCTGCAAAATTTGATCATATGTCACATCTTAATGACGTAGATGGAAATTTCAATCTTGAAATATATTAATATTACGTTGAAATATGATAAAATGTTTGCGTGAGCGAATAATCGTATTATTCGAGCATTTAAAAAAATTTTTCGATATTTTTGGAGTAATCCAAAAATAATATTCGAATTTAGAATATCGAATATTAAATACCAAGAAGTTATCAATATTTCAAAATTTTTTGTTATTTTTATTAAAAATTAAAAAAAAAATTATTTTATGGTTGGACTTACTTGTTATTTATAATAAATATTCCTGTTGAGGAATTAAAAATATTTTTTGTTCTAGCTTCTCTCTCTATCTGCACTCTCTTTTATCAGAGAGATGTGATATATCATAACACGCTGCAAAATAATTATATCCGCTTGAAGTCTGCTGACCGCGATAGCGTGTGATCCATGATCATCATAATTACGTGATTAGGTCATATAAAAAATGGGATCATCGCGGTTTTCTGGGTAATGCACAAATCGTTGATGTCACCATACCGATTTGATCGGTGTATCAGAAGTAACCTTCTGCCGAAGATAAACTCGCGATGGAATCGAACGGGTAAAAACAAGATTAATTTAAGATATTGCGACACATGTGTGACGCAACGACTTTATCTGTCAAAATAGAAATTTGCAAAAATGAGATTCTTGGAATTATGATTTATCATTCAACCGACGGGCATCTCGTTATTTTTCCACGGTGTGTTGTGTCTCCAAGCATGATGACGATGTAAACATGTGTGCATAGTTACGTGCGGTATCATCGCAATTGCGACTACGTTAATAGGCCGTCATAAGTTGCTACGATGCATTGTTTGCGGTTGCTATTTCATTTGCGGTATTATAAGAAATGTGAGGATTGTTTAGCAATCGATGCGGTTGTTTCAATTAAAGTTATGATGAGTGAGAGAATCTTATTAAGTAGAATTGTTAAAAATTTTCTGACACAAATAACAGTCACATTTATAACAGGCATCGTTTAATTTTATAAGAGCCTGTAATTGCGATACACGTGCGCTTCATTCTTCATTGACAGTTTTTCGTCATACATTTTTATCTTTGTTTTATCCCCGTGACAAATATACCCACGATGCAAATGCAGAATCGCAGAAGTGTCTCAGAAAAACAGAAATCATGTACCGGAAATATAAATTCTAATCCCATCTCTCCGTAACAAATGCCGGCGCTAATTTCGCAATTACGTATTCATTATCTCGGCCTGTTTCTCTACAATAGCACAACCAGGAAGAGATCTTCATCTGCCAGTCGCGCGAACGGGGCGACCTTAATCCCCGAACGTCACGTCAAACATTCTCTTGCCGGGTGGGAATTAATTCCATAAAAGACAAACTCGTGTCGCCAGGAGGAATTCAATTTGTACGCGAGTTTTGCATAACGAGTACGCCGCGGTGGCCGCGTATATATAAGCCCGATAGTTTCTCATTAAACCACGATGACCCAGAATCGGACCCCGCAGCGCGATATCAGCGCGAGTACAATGGCATCGGGGATGACCACCCTCCTCGACTGCTCGACCGGTTCAATTGGATGTATGGCTTGCAGTCTCGCGGTCTCGCGGGAATAATGCTGTGCGTAAGTTTGTATGCGCCTCCGCACACACACACACACACACACACACACACACACACACACACACACATACACACACACACACACATACACATATATATGTTTTCTTTAGTAACGTAAATATCGCTGTCATGACGTAGAGTTGATGCATAATCTATCAAAAGGGCAAAAATTCGATACACCTAGAGCTTTAAGATTCGTTCGTCTTTTTTCGAAAAGATCGTAAGTGACTTTAAGAGCTTTTTCGACTAATGGCTTAGAATAAAATATCCAATTTGCATTCGTCGATGCGTATTAATTTTGCATTTGAAAGCTATGGAAATTCGTAAAATTGCAAAATAAATATATTTTGCGGAAGATATTGTGCGAGTACGCTTTGGAAAAATCGCTATAACAAAGCGTCGAAAGCAGTTTCTTTTACGAAAACGCAAATTTGTAGCCGAAAATATTTTAGATACAATTCTCGCGCATTATTGACGGCCGAAATCGATGCAGAAATCGTATGTGACATTGAATGCATGCACAATGCACGTGGACGTGCTCGCGTACATGCACGTCTGTATTGGCGCTCTGCGAGAACTCGACGATGCCTCAACCCCTGACCTACATGGACGACGAAATCTCAAATGGTGGTTGATATACCCCGGAGAATTTCAAGTCTGAGCTCTCTCAGTGCACTTATGTGACGTCTACGCTTGCACGGGATTTGCTCCACGAAAAGATATATCGGCGCTTCTCCTCGCATTTCGCATACGAGCAAGATAAAAACTTTATTGGCCTTTCGAGGAAAATGTCGCCGGTCTAGATCTCGCCGTGTGCACAACAAACAGCTCAACATTTCACACGACGCCGTGTCGAAAGAAATTTTTTTTTTCGTGGGACATAGAACGAGATCACGTAAGAGCGTAAATTGCCTTTTGTGATAATAATTGCGTAAATTCAATTCAATTAAAATGCCACTATTAATCAATAAATAATTTTTAATAATGCAAGCCAGAAATATTAAAATAACTTCTGTTCTCTGATAGTAAAAAAAAAATAAATGTGCATCGCATTATTAGGAAGAAATATGTCATTCTTTTCTCTTTAAAATTAAATTATTGTAAGTTATATAATAGCAAATTTAAAATTAGATTACAACAGCTTCTAGACTGTATCACGTGTAACTTAATTTGATTAACAATAGGTACTCACCGTGACTTGCTGATTAGTCGGACTAGGGCTAGGGCTAGGAGTCGAATTTGGCGTGGAGAGTTCTCCTGATGCTGGAGAGGGCGAATTTGTGGAGACACTGCCGACAGTCGGAAATGCCCTCGCTGGATCGGCTTGCCATTGTTTATGAATTTGCTGCGAGGTGTCTCGAAACCGCGCGCCCTAAAACAAAAAGCGCATAATTTCTTATTAGAAATAAAGCCTAAATAGTGTTATCATAAAATATAATTAGGAGCGCCAGTCACTTTATTCTCAGATTAAAGCAATAAAAACGTCATTTTTGTCATATTAAATAATAATATTTGAAACACGTGCACATATATATACATGTTCCTTTTTAAATAATAATTTCAAGTATTAAAAAAATAATTAAATGGCTTTTTTTTAGTTGAAATATACTCGTTGCGCTGTTTCATTCTATCAAAATACAAATATAACGTTTTCTAAACGCACGTGTCATTGTACGAAAATTAATACGTGTGCATTGTCGCGAGTGTGCTACTGAACACTTGTATCCTTGAAGAAGTAGATCGTACAGATCGTTTACGTCCGCAAATATGTCACATCAACCGATGACATAGTTCGATTAGTCTCGGATATTTGTTTCTAGACAATTGGGATCGATCGCTTCGCTCCGCTGATCCGACAAGTCTAATTAGAATTAGAGCGAGCCAACCCACGCGATTGCTGTAAATAAGGGCGTATTTCTTGTTAAATTTTGATTTAACTTAAAATTACGTTAGTCATTATCTCATCTACTTTCATATCATCCCACGAGTGTAATAATATCACTTGATATCAGGTTATTTGCAAGTAACCTGACTATGTATGGAAGCTTGAAATCGAAGTTGAATTAAATGCATCAAATAAAAATCTATGGTTGATTGAATAATAACTGAAAAGATAATAATTAATGTTTTCCTTTTTTATGTCATACAACCATTAGTCTATTCTATTTTCATATATATCGTGTTATTATTTAACTTGTGAGAGAATATATGTGTCAACCATTTATCATGACATGTATCCGCCGCAATTAATAATTCTATAGTGTTCGTTAAGATGATACCAACTAACGGCTGGTGTAGGAGTTCGTAGACCCCACATAGCCAAACTATAAAAGATTGCATGCTCATATGCAATCCCCCGAGAACGGCATCGCTCGGTGCGATAATTGCGCTTATGCAACGCCTCGCTGTAATAGCAATTAGCATCGTTGGCTTATAATAGAGGCCGTATAAGCAGAATCTCTCGAGCGAGCGTGTTTCAAACCGTGGACCGTGTCTGCCGATCGCTCATCGCTCCTTGAAGCTACCTTTTCGAGACTCAAAAACAGCGAAGCTCGTTCGAGCGCGAATTACGGGGGGGAGTCAATCTAAATTTTTTCACCCGTGTCAAATCGGCGGCGTTCAATTGCCACGGCCTCGGAATTAATTTCGCGAGGAATGAGGCTAATTTACATCCGCCACGGCGTTCCCTTCGCAATCGCGGCCACATTGTATATAATAATATCTCACGTCACGCCGTGTAATCTCCCGCAAGATTGCACGCCGCGATTAAAGGACGCATTTTTCGGGAGCCTTTCTTGCCGCGCGAGCGCATCGCGCGGTATT
Source organism: Formica exsecta (assembly GCF_003651465.1). Classification (NCBI taxonomy): domain Eukaryota; kingdom Metazoa; phylum Arthropoda; class Insecta; order Hymenoptera; family Formicidae; genus Formica; species Formica exsecta. Next base: position 124,154 of record NW_021851451.1, on the reverse strand, counting down.
AAATCTGCGGCCGCGTGCACGTGTCAGTCAAAGTGACACTCGCCGAATGGATTGGTAAAACAGTTGGTGTTTGTACAGCCGCGTATATGGAGGCTTGGAAATTCTCTCTTTGCATTTTAGAAACGCTCAATTTTTCGGCGTAATATTGTCGATTATAGTCGATTAAATATTAAAAAAATTATTGAATGTCATTAATATTATATATGTCATAATTAATATCATAATAATATAGATATATCTATAAATAAAATTGATACACATGCAAATAATTTGCACATTTATAATTTCTAATATCAGTCTCTCAAGAATTTAATGTGCCACAGAAGAAAGTAAAAATTAAATATGGATTTAATTTATCATATATAATATTATGTTAATAACCAATAATATCTTTTATGTGTATAAAAAATATGTGTGTAAAGTGTTTGTAATATATATAACTATCTCTACATAAAATTTATATACGTAATATAATCAAATCGATGAGAAAATTTGTTATATGTCACCCGGTATGCCTTCCAGACAAAATCTCGATATAGGTAAGGTGTGAGAGATCGAATGATGCGTTCGTGTGTGTGTATGTGTGTTTGCCATGCCGATCGTATGAGTTCACATAAACGTTCCGCGATCGAAACTAACGGGCCGCAGTAATTTAGCCTCCGTCTTTCATGACGCTGCGTTCGAGAGTGATCCAACACGATCGAGATCGTCAGATATGTCCGTGGCATTCACGTGGCGATCTAACGCGGAGGTCGACTACTGGATACGGTGCAGCGGAACGCGTACGAGCCGCGATCGTGTTTATCGTAAACAAAGGCGCGGTTTAAACAACGTTTTAATTAAATCACGATTTACAGCGGATAAAACGTAATGTTGCGAAACAAAACTCTTTTAACGCTGTTATTTGTAATGAAGCGTATAGTTCGTATGTTTGTACTGTTTGTACTGACGAACGAAATGGAGCTCTTGTTTATATTATATAATAGAATCAATTAGATTTATACTTTATATTAATAAAAATTCTTCAATTTGCACCTGTAATTTAGTATTTATAAAACCAATTAGTTATAGTTGTATTTTAAAGATGTTTTGTTGCCTTTTTATGATAAAAAAAAGATCAGCTCCGAAGAAAATAACTTTCAAGATAAAACCAATTAGTTATAGTCTTATTTTAAAGATGTTTTGTTGCCTTTTTATGATAAAAAAGATCAGCTCCGAAGAAAATAACTTTCAAAGCATTATTGAATCTATATATGAGCTATTCACAATATTCCATGGAATCTAAAATAAAGTAGTATATTATATAATTTATAAATGCATAATTTGAAGTAAATAAATTTACTGAAAAATTTTTAAATGTAATAAATTTATTATTTTTTTTGTATAAATGTATCACAAATTTAATTATTATCGAAGCATGACTATTTTTCGAAATTTAATTTACAGCATCATTCTTACAATAATAACATTTATAACAACAATCATTTGTGCATCACTGTCGTTAGGAAAAGATCTCCCGTTATCAGCATAGATCGTTCTTTTTTCTTTCTACTCTGTTGAAGTGCGGTCTATCCGATCATTCGATAAGATCGACCGTTATCTATCGTGTAATCCCAGCGCGAACACGTTGCGGTCGACTCGAGCACGCGGCGGAAATTGATTGCATCGCAGTAATGCAGCGGGTACGCGACGTAATTTCGCTTTTTATTTCTTCTTATTACCCGCGTAAGGGTTCGCTGCGAGTCACGATGTCATCTTATTTGCGTGCGCGATGTTATTCTCCCCCGCGGATTCAACGCTTCGCGAAATTTTTCCAGGGTTCATCGGAGCGTGTGCGAGTTTCGCGCGACACACATATCGAGAACGGCGTAACGTTAGTCCGACAACTGTGATAGACGAGTTTCTGTTTGAGGTTTTGCGGCTGCACATCGGGAGTTCTGGAAATATCTCTATAATTTGAAATGAAATTTTGCGATGTCAGAGACAGGATGAATCTTATTGTCATATTTCATGTCTTATGATTCGCGCTTCTCGAGTTACGCGTCGAATAAAATGCTGCCGTTTTAAAAATTTGTCTATGGCTCAATTAATGTCTCATCATTGATAATTTGGAATGACATTTTAATGGAATATGATTTTGATTTAAATGTTTTTAATAAGAATTATTCATTATAAAAAAAAATGATCAAAAAATATTCAAATAAGAATGTAAGATGTGTGTGTGTGTGTGTGTGTGTGTAAAAACATTTATTATATCCAGAAGAGAAGCTAGCATCATTCTTTTTCAAGAGCCACGTCATGATGCGTTATTCCCGCGTCATTAAAATTAAACGCGCTTGACGTGCCGGCGAGTTGTTGGCATGCCAATCGACTCGTGTCTTCGAGCGGTGATGCCGAGGCGCGCGATGACTAATCGCGCGATCGTAAAAATCGAGGGGCGCGTTAAAGAGGAAGCGAGGAAAACGGCCGCAGTCCGAATTCAAGTCCCTTCGGGTTTGATATGCCGCGGCGTATCTCGTATCGAGCGATCTTACCGCGTACCTCGTCGAAGAGGTCGTCCAGTTCTTTCTGAGATATCTTGGCCTTCATCCCGCGGGCATTCTTCGCGGTCGAACTTCCCCGACGTCTCTTTATCTTGCGGAAGAGACTGAACAAGACGAAGAGTCGTGGAGAAGGGCGAGGTAGGTGAGGAGAGGAACCCCGTTTCCCCTTCGCTTCTTCAAATGTCACGAGCCGAGTCTGTTCCTTCTCCTTTCTGCGGTTGCTCTCGAAACACGTCGCTCTTTCTTAGACGCATAAATAGTCGATGACGCGCGGCAAAGTGCGAGAGAAGGTCGTGCGATAATAAACGCGGCCGGTTTTGCACTCTTCGTCGTCGGAAACTCTGTTGCCGCAGCCGGTCACGTCGGTCCATCGTTCATCATCGCCGCTCAACCTCCACCCGATTCTTCCGCTTTGAAGCACATGTCCGCAACAACTCATACGAAACCACACTAACACACAATACGTCGCTTCCGATTTCAATTTTTATCGGTATTCTATTCTTCGTCAAAAATTAGTAATTTTCACTGCGATTAAAGAATTATATGAATAAATTATTATTATATGAATAATATATATTAATATTATTTTATTAAATATATCTTATTGTTA
>NW_021851451.1:97364-113627 GCF_003651465.1 Formica exsecta | reverse complement strand
TTAAATGTAATAAATTTATTATTTTTTTTGTATAAACGTATCACAAATTTAATTATTATCGAAGCATGACTATTTTTCGAAATTTAATTTAGAGCATCATTTTTACAATAATAACATTTATAACAACAATCATTTGTGCATCACTGTCGTTAGGAAAAGATCTCCCGTTATCAGCATAGATCGTTCTTTTTTCTTTCTACTCTGTTGAAGACTATCCGATCATTCGATAAGATCGACCGTTATCTATCATGTAATCCCAGCGCGAACACGGCATTATTGAATCTATATATGAGCTATTCACAATATTCCATGGAATCTAAAATAAAGTAGTATATTATATAATTTATAAATGCATAATTTGAAGTAAATAAATTTACTGAAAAATTTTTAAATGTAATAAATTTATTATTTTTTTTGTATAAACGTATCACAAATTTAATTATTATCGAAGCATGACTATTTTTCGAAATTTAATTTACAGCATCATTCTTACAATAATAACATTTATAACAACAATCATTTGTGCATCACTGTCGTTAGGAAAAGATCTCCCGTTATCAGCATAGATCGTTCTTTTTTCTTTCTACTCTGTTGAAGTGCGGTCTATCCGATCATTCGATAAGATCGACCGTTATCTATCGTGTAATCCCAGCGCGAACACGTTGCGGTCGACTCGAGCACGCGGCGGAAATTGATTGCATCGCAGTAATGCAGCGGGTACGCGACGTAATTTCGCTTTTTATTTCTTCTTATTACCCGCGTAAGGGTTCGCTGCGAGTCACGATGTCATCTTATTTGCGTGCGCGATGTTATTCTCCCCCGCGGATTCAACGCTTCGCGAAATTTTTCCAGGGTTCATCGGAGCGTGTGCGAGTTTCGCGCGACACACGATATACATATATATATCGAGAACGGCGTAACGTTAGTCCGACAACTGTGATAGACGAGTTTCTGTTTGAGGTTTTGCGGCTGCACATCGGGAGTTCTGGAAATATCTCTATAATTTGAAATGAAATTTTGCGATGTCAGAGACAGGATGAATCTTATTGTCATATTTCATGTCTTATGATTCGCGCTTCTCGAGTTACGCGTCGAATAAAATGCTGCCGTTTTAAAAATTTGTCTATGGCTCAATTAATGTCTCATCATTGATAATTTGGAATGACATTTTAATGGAATATGATTTTGATTTAAATGTTTTTAATAAGAATTATTCATTATAAAAAAAAATGATCAAAAAATATTCAAATAAGAATGTAAGATGTGTGTGTGTGTGTGTGTGTGTGTAAAAACATTTATTATATCCAGAAGAGAAGCTAGCATCATTCTTTTTCAAGAGCCACGTCATGATGCGTTATTCCCGCGTCATTAAAATTAAACACGCTTGACGTGCCGGCGAGTTGTTGGCATGCCAATCGACTCGTGTCTTCGAGCGGTGATGCCGAGGCGCGCGATGACTAATCGCGCGATCGTAAAAATCGAGGGGCGCGTTAAAGAGGAAGCGAGGAAAACGGCCGCAGTCCGAATTCAAGTCCCTTCGGGTTTGATATGCCGCGGCGTATCTCGTATCGAGCGATCTTACCGCGTACCTCGTCGAAGAGGTCGTCCAGTTCTTTCTGAGATATCTTGGCCTTCATCCCGCGGGCATTCTTCGCGGTCGAACTTCCCCGACGTCTCTTTATCTTGCGGAAGAGACTGAACAAGACGAAGAGTCGTGGAGAAGGGCGAGGTAGGTGAGGAGAGGAACCCCGTTTCCCCTTCGCTTCTTCAAATGTCACGAGCCGAGTCTGTTCCTTCTCCTTTCTGCGGTTGCTCTCGAAAGACGTCGCTCTTTCTTAGACGCATAAATAGTCGATGACGCGCGGCAAAGTGCGAGAGAAGGTCGTGCGATAATAAACGCGGCCGGTTTTGCACTCTTCGTCGTCGGAAACTCTGTTGCCGCAGCCGGTCACGTCGGTCCATCGTTCATCATCGCCGCTCAACCTCCACCCGATTCTTCCGCTTTGAAGCACATGTCCGCAACAACTCATACGAAACCACACTAACACACAATACGTCGCTTCCGATTTCAATTTTTATCGGTATTCTATTCTTCGTCAAAAATTAGTAATTTTCACTGCGATTAAAGAATTATATGAATAAGATGATCTCGCTTGACTTGGTTCCCGCTGAAACATTGCTCGCGCATGACTGTAATAACCGACGATACGTATACTTCGACGTAAACATGTCCGGCGAAGTTATTCGAACGACTTATCTGGCTAGTATCTAAGATCCGTCACCGTCACCAGCGCGGAGATCTCACCATTTGAAATGACACGACCTCCCCATTTATCTGTCACCGGTTTCAGTTCGTATTAAATATATCTTATTGTTAGATATAATTTGATATTTTTAATCAGAATTTTTATATTGTACTATATATATTTATTAATTATTTAACAAGCTGAAGACTCTTTAGAAAATATATATAAAGTAACGATTTTTAATTAGATAATTCGTACACAATATATCTTGGTAATTACTAGTTGCAGACCATATATTCAAAAGGTGGTAATACCATTTGTACGATAGTATTCAGTACAGAGATTTATTGGCCCATTCGGCATACCTATGGCAATATTTTCTTCGCGTTTCGACTCTGATGTACAAATCCACGCCTCGAATTCGCGTGACTTCGTCGATAAACTGCGTGATCTTTCAGAAACTTTAAAAGCGACATCAATTCGTCTCAATGACACGACCTCCCCATTTATCTGTCACCGGTTTCAGTTCGTTAGACAATCGAGGGGAGAGTTAAAATTCTGGAGCGTTCGGAGAGTGGTCTTTAATACATATATCGATAAAGAGAGAGAGAACGAGGGTTTCTCTGTTATCGATGTTCGAACGACGACAGCGCGCTTTAAAGTGCAGCGCAAGGGAGAGAACGAAACCGGACGTCACCTCTCCTCCGCAACATCGCTTCGGGGAGGATAAACGACCTCGCGTGCAAGATCGAGATTACACCGGCAGCGAGGCCTCGACATTTGTACAGCTCCGATTTAACAGCGCGGAACGCTCTCTTTTTTTCACCAACGGAATACATTGTAATCCCGAATACTCTCGGTATGTAGCGTTGAAATGTTTGAATGCGCGAATAGAGAGCTGAGTGCAAAGTTCTATTCCTACGTAACATTGGAAAAAAGATAAAATCGTGGAACTGCATAAATCCAGGATTGTAAAAAATCAATTGTCATTCAAGAGCGGAACAAAAGGTTGGTGAAAAAAATTAAAGCTTCCATTATCGCAATTACAATTTTAATTACTTTTAAAAAATTCATAATTCTTTATATTGTAAAATTAAACTTGAACGATGCGTTGAATAATCAAAAATAATAATAAAAAAGCAAATGCGAGTTATGAGTTATTCGCCGACGACGATGATAATAATAATGGTAAAAGTCACCGCTTCCTGTGGGAGTTTGCAATGCGTTCCCTCTGCTCGCGTTCGTAACGGTAATTGGGTCCTATAATTGCGTTTACGTCTCTTCTACAAAGGTAATGTAGTGTAACACGTCGACCGAAATAACTAGAAAGATTATCCCTAGCGTTCAACCGACTATCCGCATTAAACCGATCTCCCATCCGCCTATCTTTCGTGGCGCGTAAATAATACAACACGTCTGATACACTTGAAAAGATGTCACTCTTCTAGCCGTTCGAAGATAGCCTGGCGAGATGATCTCGCTTGACTTGGTTCCCGCTGAAACATTGCTCGCGCATGACTGTAATAACCGACGATACGTATACTTCGACGTAAACATGTCCGGCGAAGTTATTCGAACGACTTATCTGGCTAGTATCTAAGATCCGTCACCGTCACCAGCGCGGAGATCTCACCATTTGAAATGACACGACCTCCCCATTTATCTGTCACCGGTTTCAGTTCGTTAGACAATCGAGGGGAGAGTTAAAATTCTGGAGCGTTCGGAGAGTGGTCTTTAATACATATATCGATAAAGAGAGAGAGAACGAGGGTTTCTCTGTTATCGATGTTCGAACGACGACAGCGCGCTTTAAAGTGCAGCGCAAGGGAGAGAACGAAACCGGACGTCACCTCTCCTCCGCAACATCGCTTCGGGGAGGATAAACGACCTCGCGTGCAAGATCGAGATTACACCGGCAGCGAGGCCTCGACATTTGTACAGCTCCGATTTAACAGCGCGGAACGCTCTCTTTTTTTCACCAACGGAATACATTGTAATCCCGAATACTCTCGGTATGTAGCGTTGAAATGTTTGAATGCGCGAATAGAGAGCTGAGTGCAAAGTTCTATTCCTACGTAACATTGGAAAAAAGATAAAATCGTGGAACTGCATAAATCCAGGATTGTAAAAAATCAATTGTCATTCAAGAGCGGAACAAAAGGTTGGTGAAAAAAATTAAAGCTTCCATTATCGCAATTACAATTTTAATTACTTTTAAAAAATTCATAATTCTTTATATTGTAAAATTAAACTTGAACGATGCGTTGAATAATCAAAAATAATAATAAAAAAGAAAAAAAACAAGCTTACAGTAGGAAGTAGAAAGAGAGTCTTTACGTGACATCAACTAACAAAGATAAACCCTATGTGTATCACTCTTTGTTAGATCGAAAATTGCGAGCGAGGATCGTTCATTTCCTGAACAAACGAGTCCTGGTGGGAGATTACGAGCTACGGGCAAAACCTCAGCGTCCACGTCGGCTCTAAACCCAGCTGTGCGCGCGGTTGTCGCCGTTTGTTCACGAAAGAAATACAGGCTATATGTCTGCTCAGCTTCGTGCTCGTGCTACGAAGTCTCCTCTTTAAACGATCTGGCCGCGCACGTTTCGCGAGCACATCGGCCAAGGGATGCTACACCTCGGATACCGTTCTCACGGTGCGCTATCGGCTTTTTACGAGTAGATATGTGTGTGCACGCGGTATTTATATATATCTCGGGGGCCAACAATAAATTGGAGAATTTCTGCCATTGCGACGGGACGACACGCGCAACATGACAGTTCACGAGAGAACGAAATATTGTGTTGCCATGTTTAAATGAGAGTGTCGATTCTATCGTGAAACACGACGTGACATGACGGGACAAAGTGCTATAGCGGTTTAATACAATGATATTATCGCAAATATCTCGGTAAAACGTGATAATGCATGGTGAAATAATGCCAGTGCAAAATTGCATATTTCTCTCATGGAAGTATATTAATTGGAAAACGCATAGATAGAATAGAATTGATTGCGCGTGCTTTTTCGATAATAAATTGATAGTTCAAAAATAGATAATTCATATTTTCAAAGAGATCTCTACAATTTCCTTTATTATATAATTTTAAATCGGGTTCTTGTGTGCGTTGGGAATACTAGTTTATTATTTTGCAAAAATGATGGAATCGTCTATGATTACGCGCTTCGCGATACATGCATATGTCTCGATGAAAGTAGTATATATGGGTCGTTATTGTCCCAGCGGTATTACATTTCACCGACGGACACTGGTAACGGAAAGGTCAATTGATGGACTCTAGTGATCCAGAAAGATCAGACGAGCACAATATACAGCGACATATACCATATGAAATGATTTCCCAAACCATATCATGTGTAATTTCAACTATAATTACGCAATGAGAAATACTTTTTAATCAAAAGCGCATCATTATTATTATCGCTATTATTTCTGTTAAACAATGACAGGCAATGCCGTCTATGTGTGACGCAAGGCAAACAAACAATAATTATCACTCTCACGCATTGCCACCAACTTACGTGTTGCGGAAACACGTGGGAATGATCACGCGCGAAACAAGCACGAATAAAGAAGCCTCTATACTTTCCGTTTATGTGAAACACATCATCATATAAAGAAGCCATATTAACTTTTCAGAAATCTGAAATGATTAAAGATAAGAATTCGACATCCGATTCTGTTTTAAAAAATAAGTATACAATTACAATAGATTACAATTTTATTTTGCGTTGAATAATTTATTTTTTATTTATATAATTAATTTATATTAATATGAAGATATTATTTATTCCCTTAAAGAATCTCTGACGCCATTTTTAACTAAACATTTATTGGATGTAATGCTAATATTTATCGTTATATACATTTTTTTGATTCGAGAGTTTTAGAATAGCTATAACATTAGAAATAGCATATAGAATAGCTATAACATTAGAAATTGATAAATTAAAAAAAGATTTAGTATTTTAAATAACGGAATATTAAATACTCTTTTCTATAATTAATCTTTGAAATATGGGACGCGTATTTTATGGACCAATAACTTTCTCGTAGCATAATAACATCTCTCAACAGTAATTCAAGATCGCCGCCGCCCACGCGTCTGTTACGCATCAGCATTAAAGTATGGCTGAATGCATAATTCTATCGAACGATATAACCAGCCGGATATAATCGGATTATATATTTTTTTTTTATTCTGCCAGTTTCAACCATATCAGGCAATTTATCTTATAACAGCCACACAAATATTTGCATAACTTTATCGCCCTCTGCACTTTACGTCATAACACAGCAATCGTGTATACAGTATATAGTAAGCGATATATTTGGCGTTTTCATTTGAATATATTAAAAAACAATATGCAAAATTCATTGGAAACATTTACAAAAATTTATAAAAATAATCCGTAATAATATTCGTAAAAAACTTATTAATATATGCACTTTATTCCGTGCATGACATCTATTACTCCTAGTTCAAATGTCAGTATGCAAATCGATATGCAAAGTAGATGAGAGGCTAGATAATTATTAGAATCTCTCTACATCATAACGTAAGTGATCTTTCTAGAACTAGAATATTTTTCTATCAATTTTAGATATATTGCATATTGAATTATCTTTAATTAAAATAAATTAGACATATTAAATAAATTAAATAAAATAAATAAATAAAATAAATGAGTTAAGAATTGTTTTAAATATTAAGTGTTTTGATCGTTGCCGATTTTTTAAATTTCTATTATAATACAAATAAAATAACGTAATATTAAATGAATAAGATGTTGAGATATTTTTGTACGAGATGTCTGATAATTTCTGTTAACATGGATCAGTATTAAATGACTTAAATGCTCCAAGGACACAGATGCGACTCATTCTGGATTATGAGATCATATATATAATCCAGAGCAAGATATAATCGCGAATTTTTAATCATACTACAAAGTCCTTATTTTTAAGAAACAATGGTTCAATTAGAAAAAAAAATTGTTTTTCCAGTGTAATTCACAATCACAAATAAAAACTATATGACACATGATTCGAACAATCTAATTGCACAATTTATACGTGAACACAAATCCCACAATATCAACTTCAAATAATAGAATAACTCGATCTTCTCCGGAAAAAAAATCTAACGCGAATTTCGTGCGGATTAAAAAAAAAAAAAAAAAATCGTTCAGCTTTGCAAATTCGTCGCAAAAAATTACCAGTACTAAACAAATCTTTTCGGGATCTGTCTTGTGCCGGATATCCCTATCCCGAAAGGGAACGACGCGATTTAAAAGACAGCCCGCGAGTTTCTCACGCGTGCTCGCGTGCGTCTCTCGTACGTGTGCTCACACGTGTTCACGTACATCGACTGGCCGCGCATTCACGATCTGCGCGCTCATGAGATACCGAGAGAAAGAAAGAGGGAGAGAGAGAGAGAGAGAGAGTGAGACGTGCGTCGCATGTGCCGTTCACCGCGAGGATCGGACCTCGGCGTGCTCTTCGTCTTCGCCGCGTCGCGCTGATCGTCGTCGATAGTGGGGATGACGGCAGAAACTGCAACGGGGATCCCTGCTGCAGCTGCAATGACGCGACCCGTGCTTGCGTAACCGAGGCTCGCGATGCGCGAAGGGGATCGAAGGAGGGGATGTTTCCTATTTTCTCACTCACAGGGAAGGTATATAAAAAAAATTGCCCCGCGATAGTTACGATGCATTCAGAGTATTAAAAGAGATATATGGAATTTTTTTCCCAATTTCGGATATTCTCTGTTATTCGCGAATTGTGTGAATGATATAAATATAAATGAAGTAATAGATTGCAGTCAGTTGATATAAATTTATCTCGAGGATCAGATAAACACATTCATTTTGAGAGACGAATATAGTATTTATTTCAATATTGATGATGATGATGCTTGTTTGAAATAAATATCCGATAAAAATATGAAACTGGAATAAGTTTCTTTCTCATTGTTTGTGAAATCTTTAAAACAATCAAGATATATTTCTTACATTATGAAAATGGTCTATCATTTTATTTTATATACAACTAGATAGCACTAAAAATAATGTTCACTCTATAGCTCTTGTATGATTCACTGAACACATCCGGATGATGACTATAGATCACATTTGATTAATTTACCTTTGCTAAATCGAGCGTGGACACGCAAGCAAACTGGCCTCTGTGGTGTGGTCAATTAAATAATAATTCTTTAAGGAATTAATTCAACTTTGAACACTAATATTGCAAAAGTGTCTGCAATATCATTAGTAATATATTATATTTTTATTTGATAAACAATTATAAATTAATAAATTAAAAATTTGGAGAATTATTTAAAATTATTATAATTACAAAAAAATAGCTAGAAAAGTCTGGTAGATTTACTGCACCAATTTATTTTATCATAAGTCTACATCAGTCTTAGCGCTGTTAATATATTAAGAGACTATTGGTGAGATAATAATTATTACCCACGTATATAATATTTATAACGCTGTAAACGTGATAATAATTATTATCCACATACGTCACGTTTAATTCTAGGTCATGAAACTATAGCTTGTCGCAAGTGCATCCGCAAAGTTTGCTGCAGCGACGACAATGAAGGCCGCGCGTTTATGTTTGCGTATCCAATAAGAACATTTGTCGCAGTTGTACCGTGGCAAATGATGACAGCGACGACAGTAAAAGCATTTCCTCATTTACTACTAAATATTACTACCAATATTTTAGTATCCGCTAAACTTACGAATCCTATAAAGTTATATCGCGAATTTGAAACTAATGATATTTGTGGTCAGAAAAATATTTTGATTAAACCTAATCTAATTTCGCGTTTTTATCAATGCCATCTCCATTCGCTACGACGCAACGTTATCACTGCTAATATTATTTAAGCGATTTTATCTTGATATATTTTAAAACATACACGCGAAAAGAATGTGTTCAATATACATCGGGATTTTATAAAAAACACATTTTCAATATTATTTTTTTAAATTCACAAATATTGTTAAAATATCTAATTGTAGCTGTTCTTAAAGTAATTTTCTCCAAGATACGGAAATATAATTAACGCGGTTCGGAATATCGCCGGGATTTATGAAGGCACGATGTTGACGTTTTTTACTGTGAAGCAATATACGTCGGTCGTACTTACGTAACGAAGCGAACGTGCGATTCGTCGCACGTTAAAGTGACAACGGTGACATCGGCGTAGATAACAGTCGAGGAAGTATCGTCCGTCGCAGGGGAGGCCACAGGTGACGCCGCGCGATCGCAATCTTAAACGAGCCCGAGTTAATTAGAGCCGGTACGCGCATTTCGCCGTAATTCGGGAATTAATTAATTCGCTTATCGGCGCGGCTAATCTCGCGCGCCAGCTTTATACGTATGAGCATATATCACATGTTTGCGGCCAAACAATGAGTCTATTACGGCAAATGAGCCTTCTGGTCGCAAGCTATTGTGCCTGTTGGAGTTTCATTCGCACAACGGCAATGATGGAAAATCGCTAAATATCTTTTATCAGATAAAAATAGGATCTTATATAACACCGATATGATTAGCGATTCGTTATCGCGTCTTATCTGCTTCGATCGATTTCTTCGAGCGAAAACGCTGATATCTGACCGAATCGAGATTTGAGACATAAAAATCGAATTAAATAATTATCAGGCGGATTTTGCACGTTGTCATCTGTCATTAGTCATAATATAGTCTAAACCAAAGTACACATGACATGAGTAATTGCAAGTTTCAAAACTCTGATTTCACGTTGGAAAAATATATATAATCGATAAAGAGATAGAAAGCGTCACGTGGATATGTACTAATGGAATATGTCAGCTCGAGTATGAAAGATTAAACGGTTCGTGCGAAATGCCTGTCTTCAACCTACCTATTTCGTATGCAGCACTCTTTTAAATATCAAATACGGTACGCAAAAATGCTGAAGGAGAAGGTAACTCGGAGCGCGAGGAGCGCTTAAAACAACCGAGACTTCCGTCAAGATCTCAACGATCTGTTGACGGAGAGCGAGTTGAAGAGCACCGAGGAGAACGTTGGAGAGCTCTGGAAAACGGCGGAGAGAACATTGGAGAATGTGGGCACGACGCCCACATGTCATCGCGCGCACGTGCGCGCACACATACGAAAAAAGTTCGCGGAAAAGGATCACCGCGCGTCCTACGCAGCCGCATCGATCGTTTGCACAAATAGACGAGATTTGCACGATTGTGCTCCTCGCGTGCTCTTTGCGTGCGAACGAGAGAGATGGTCCACGGCAAGCAACTCTGTCGGTGCCGGTCGTGCAAGAACGGGGTACACAATGGAGCCACGGGCCAGGAAGAAGAGACTGAGTTATGAGACGTCATATAATTGCACTCCGATCGGCCCCACCGAGGAATGCAATTTGTCTCCCGGCCCAGCCAGCGGCGTGTATTTGCAAGAGTAATTAAGATGCACGCCGCGAGACGAGGCCGCATCGGTCCAACTGATGCTGCAACTGCTGATTGCACTTGAGTCGCGTCGCCTCGAAACGCTTTAGGCCCGTGCCGCTAGGTCGACGTTTTAATTAATCGAGAATTTTGTTCAAGCGCACTGACATTGTCTGGTTTGACCTCAATTGGCCCATGTTTCGCAAAAAGCAGTCAAGCAACGATACGAAACAGACAGAATTATACAGAGATTTAATTGACCAAAGAATAAATTTACAGAAGAGAAATATTTGGAAAATTTTTTTTATATTTCTTTAAATTGTATTTAATTTGAATATATATATATATATATATATATATCTTATAGCACATATAAAAATTTAAACATAAGAAATTCGACACCTTTACTATGTTTTTTAAATTGTATTGTTTAGTTCTATGTGCTAGTACAATTGCGTACAGTTTAGAGTCGAAGAAGCACGATTATCGTTTCTGCGAGTTTCGCGCGGATCGTGGTATCTTTCCCGGCGGTATCGTCCCAGTTGTTAAGTCGCTATCACGCGTCATAAAGTCGAGCAGCAGCGTTTTCATAAACGTTATCGCCGCCACGTGGAGAGCCAAAGGTGCGTGCGAAGCCGAGTGTTATTACGGCTCAAGTTTTAATGGCCCCGCCGAGTTGCTCGCATATCAGCAGCGTGATACAATGACGGTGTCACGCAATCGTTCGACAAATAATCCGCGTCATGTCGCATTACGCTACATACGGGTTACATAGGGGTGTATTTATATTTTCTATTGATAATGAAATCTCTAATAAAATGGATAATTTTAAATTAAAATTGCTACAAGTATTTCCAATATTTTCGTTCTACCATCTGACAGATAAAATTATAAAATCTCAGTGCTGCATGTTAGATTCTACAAATTTCATTCTTTCGCCGAGTTTTAATAATTTCCAGTTTTTACTTTTAATTGTAATTTTCGAAGACTTTTTGGTATCTATAATTTTTCTTCAAATGTTTCGTCGAACACAATATATTATTATTCTACCGTGATGTAATTCCAAGTTCCACTACGTATATTAAATCGATTTTTTAAAATTGATATATTCATGGCGCTCATTGATCGTCGACAAGTCTTTTCAGTTTGATGTCTCGAAGGTCGACAGAAAGGTAAACCAGGGGTTATAAGCTCGTGGAGTCGAGCACAGTGAGCACTTGAGGCAGCACTCTCCCACCGATCGGTGCAGCCGGCCAAGCAGCCACCCACTTTAGCTAACCACCCACGTGGGTACATAAGCAATGCGCACACAGTTCCGTCGTGTTTGCATTCCTTCCCGAATGCGATGTCGGCCGGTCGGCCGGCCGGCCACTCAGTGTACTAAAGTGCGCATACGAGAAAGAGAAGAGAAAAAACCGGAATGTCGCGAAGTCGCCGTAGAAATTATTGCTTCCAGTTACTGCCGTTGCTACCAGAATATTTTACAGCGAGTGAATGGCTTTCTCGCGTCCACCGTGCGAGTTACACAAATACGCGTGAACGAATGATAACCGGCTGGTTTCCCCCAACATAAATACTTTAGATAGCCGTTGATGACAATGTCCGCGTGAAATATTAACGAACGCGGTATATTTTATTGTTCCTCGAAGAAGGAACGGCGGCGTATTCCTTATGCGCCGGAAATGAATGTGTTAGAAATTTAGCAAACTCGGTGGTCCCGAGACACGCGTGAGAAGAACAACTCCAACAAAATTCTATTTCCAGAAGTGCATACAAAGTGTATCAAAATTTTGAGTGAAAAGAGCAACAAATTTTCTTGAAATTTTCTCTCAAAATTTCCCGATACCATGCTCTTTCAAACTTCCTCGTAATCGAAGAAACACAAGTTTTATTAAATAGAAAGTGGGGGGGGGGATATGCACTTTCTCTAACTTAACAATATCAAGACTCTTTCTATTTCTTCCATAAAGTTATACGTGAAAGATGCTTCAGAAATTCCACAAAATTCTTTCCAAGAGAAAAGACGGTCGTGAAAAATTTTGAAAAATTTTCCTACTTTACAATATATTCTAAAATAATTTTAGCGACTCATGCATGATAGATCGAAACTCGATTTAGATTAGCTTTACAAGCCTTACAAAGGGTATTGTTGAAAAATAATGATTCCACAACATCCGGTCGACTCGGAGGCGAGTATGTGATAAGCCCCGTTTTTTTTTTTTTTTAATTGCTCACGTCAAAGCTGACCGATGCTAATTAGAACAAGCGTCGACGAAGAATGAATGAACGTCCAACGACGTAGGCGGTCCCTTATCTTCGTAGTACTACGAAGCCTTTTTGTATTTACTCTCGATAAGACATCTATCGATAAAGAGAGTTTACGCTGATTTGATCGCCTCACTAACCCACATATATGTAAGTGCGCACACGCACGCATGTATGCGCGGAAAACACAGATAAATACCATTAACAGAATTTCAATTTCCGAGAAGTTTGAAGTCTGAGGAGACATTTAAATTGACAATATTTAAATGATTTATCGTATAATCGATTGTCGGACGACCTACTTCATCGTGCGAGATAATAAGGCGTTACGACCTTTCTCAACTGCGCCCTGCATACTTGTGTAATCTATTTTCGAGCAAGTGATCAAGTGACATGAAATTAACCTAATTATAAGATAATGGAGTAGCAATTGTATCACAATTTTAGTTATAATTTTGATTTACAGGATTTCGAATGCTCATAATAATTACGAAGAAATGTACAATATAATATTCAGAATGTACATACCGCTTTAATAATTCGATGCTAATAAAATAAAATACCGCACAACTTGAGAACGCAGAATATATTTAGCTTTTATTAATGTTATTCGATTACTGCGTAAATTAAAAAAAAACGTGATGCCATACTTCAACGCACTTCTCTTTTCACCAACGTACTAAAACACTCATCAATGCAAGAGCATTTTGTTCCAGAGCGTTGAAGTGTCTTGATTATATATGCGAGGTATCGAGAACTAGAAAAAAGCTTTCGATTACACTTGATGGGCCAACGAATTGTTCAAGTACCAGTCACTCGACAAAGATGCTTTATCGAAAAACTGATTTATTAAATAGCTCTTCGACAATATTAGCACATTATACTATTCATATATTTAAAAATGTGTTTAGTGATTTAATGAGATAAATTTTAATTTTTTACATATGTATTATTTACGATGATATCATATTAAAATTTGTTTTTTTTTTTTAATTAGATTAAAATTTGGATAGAAATTTTCAGTGTGAAAGATGCTTAAGATCGATCCGATGTAGGATGAGATTGGTAGGTGGACAAGGGGTGGCGAGGAAGGACGAGTGGATAAGGCCAGGTGAGGTTATTCGCCGATGTTGTGGTAGCCACGGCTCTCCAAGGTCGCCGAGATCACGGCGAGGACGCAGTCGCTGGACCAATCAAAAGCGCGCGCTAACGATTATGCGATTTTTGGAAAATATCTCATATATTTTTTATCTTTACGTTATTCTTATTTGTATATTTTTGGAGATTTAAATTGTAAAATATGCAAACAAAGCACGTGTCATTTATTCAATTCGATTAATAAAGTGCATCAAAAATAATTGTAAAAAATCCTTCATGATCTTAAAGTCTTAATACGTTTTTATTCTAAGTTTATTTTCCTAATCTTTTAATATGTTAATACTTTTAATATGTTAATAATACGCATGGAAAAAGAAAAAAAATAATACGTGCAAAAACTAATGCTAGAAATTTTTCTGATATAAAAAACAAAAAGCATATTGAAGATGCGCTTGCAAAATTCTTAATTAAAAAACAATAAAGTTAAAAAACGACAAAGCATAAAGTTTAAATCGGAAGTTGCACGAGATTTGTTTTCTTAAAGTATGTATCGGAATATTACATAGAGTATTCTTCGCGAAACCGCGTCAGATATCAAGTGATAATGGGCCGTGAGCAGAGGGTATCGCGCGCGTGTTATTTAAAAATCACTTAAACACGCCACGCGGATACGAGCCTGAAATATTTGCATACACACCGAACGCGCCTTTACTCGCCGTTTCTCATCCACGATTATGGGGGCTGAGGTTACAACGGGTTTATACGAACACAACGGACGATTTAATGATCTAATATTATCGAGACGATGCATCGGAAAAATAAAATTAGCATAACTGGCCGAGAAAGGTGAAAATGAAAGTGGAAGAATCGCCTCGCGTCGCTGGGAAGTCGCGCTTCGCGAGGCAAACGAGCTTTCCGTTTTAACTTGCAAGATCTTGCGCTGGGTATCATGTCTCTTCTTAATTGGCGGGACGAACGAGCCGAAGATTCTCGTACTTCAGCACGAAGTTCTCACCTTTAATCGTCGAATCATTATGCCTGAGCGCGCGACGATTAATTATTTTTCTGAAAATGCGCCGTCCTTTTACGCCTGCCCTCGCTCCCGCGATATTATTTATGCGTTTCTGCGCGCGAAAAGAGATATCCTGGAGTAAAACATATTCAATATTTATTAGATAACATCTGTAATACGAGAATTACAAATTACATGTTACATATTAAATAAGCTCTAATAGAACTTTGACTTGAGCTATAATTAAATGAATATATAGAGAAATAAGTTTTGAAAAAAATGCACTCAGTAAATTTTTTTTTTTTTTTGTCTGACATGAGGGAAAATTTTAAGTTTACCGTAGAACGAACTCAGAGTGATGCAACTTTTGAAACATGTTGCGTAAAGCTTTTATAATTATCTTTCGTATATGTGACGAATTGCGCGTATCAAGTATTTCCCATCGTACTGTTCCAAGCGAATTCTGCATGATTAATCGAAATATTCGCAAATGTACGTGCATCAGCCTAATATATGCAAACATCTTGCCTGTGATTACGCGTACGCGAGTCGATTCAGCGGCATCGAGTACAAGCCGGAGCATGATGCAATGTCAATCATTAAACGTCGTAAAAGTTTATGGCATTCGAATCACCGTCGCTTGATTTACTAGCGTTAAATACTGGCTTACGCTTGACAGTCGTAAAATCCTTCGAACGGGGTAGTTGATGACTTCTTCGGACGACTTAAGGTGGATAAGAGCGATCGCGCCCACGCGCTCTTTCTCTCGTATACGGGAGGATGCCATCCCGCCGACCCACAGCTGATTCGTAAACGCGATAAAGTGTCGCGGTTGGAAGACGAAGGGATGTGAAAAGGCGCAGAAAAAGGAAGAGGATTTAACTTTCTCTTCCGCTCTGGTGTTAAATGCTGCGCGACAGAACAAACGGCTATCGCGCGCTAGTATCCGAGGTGGTTTCTTCGGGATCGTGGAAACTTAGTTACACGAATTTACGTCGCTGCTCAAGTGCAGAATCTTAATAGTCTTGTTGGACAGCGATTTAAGCTGGAGCAGGAGTTTCGAGCTGTTAGTTAATTAATATATTAATTACTGCGCTACTCATTTAAATATCTTTTCACTTGATACCGAGTTAGGATAAATATTTATATCAAATATTTATATCAAAAATATAT
>NW_021851451.1:51455-95035 GCF_003651465.1 Formica exsecta | reverse complement strand
CCAACGAATTGTTCAAGTACCAGTCACTCGACAAAGATGCTTTATCGAAAAACTGATTTATTAAATAGCTCTTCGACAATATTAGCACATTATACTATTCATATATTTAAAAATGTGTTTAGTGATTTAATGAGATAAATTTTAATTTTTTACATATGTATTATTTACGATGATATCATATTAAAATTTGTTTTTTTTTTAATTAGATTAAAATTTGGATAGAAATTTTCAGTGTGAAAGATGCTTAAGATCGATCCGATGTAGGATGAGATTGGTAGGTGGACAAGGGGTGGCGAGGAAGGACGAGTGGATAAGGCCAGGTGAGGTTATTCGCCGATGTTGTGGTAGCCACGGCTCTCCAAGGTCGCCGAGATCACGGCGAGGACGCAGTCGCTGGACCAATCAAAAGCGCGCGCTAACGATTATGCGATTTTTGGAAAATATCTCATATATTTTTTATCTTTACGTTATTCTTATTTGTATATTTTTGGAGATTTAAATTGTAAAATATGCAAACAAAGCACGTGTCATTTATTCAATTCGATTAATAAAGTGCATCAAAAATAATTGTAAAAAATCCTTCATGATCTTAAAGTCTTAATACGTTTTTATTCTAAGTTTATTTTCCTAATCTTTTAATATGTTAATACTTTTAATATGTTAATAATACGCATGGAAAAAGAAAAAAAATAATACGTGCAAAAACTAATGCTAGAAATTTTTCTGATATAAAAAACAAAAAGCATATTGAAGATGCGCTTGCAAAATTCTTAATTAAAAAACAATAAAGTTAAAAAACGACAAAGCATAAAGTTTAAATCGGAAGTTGCACGAGATTTGTTTTCTTAAAGTATGTATCGGAATATTACATAGAGTATTCTTCGCGAAACCGCGTCAGATATCAAGTGATAATGGGCCGTGAGCAGAGGATATCGCGCGCGTGTTATTTAAAAATCACTTAAACACGCCACGCGGATACGAGCCTGAAATATTTGCATACACACCGAACGCGCCTTTACTCGCCGTTTCTCATCCACGATTATGGGGGCTGAGGTTACAACGGGTTTATACGAACACAACGGACGATTTAATGATCTAATATTATCGAGACGATGCATCGGAAAAATAAAATTAGCATAACTGGCCGAGAAAGGTGAAAATGAAAGTGGAAGAATCGCCTCGCGTCGCTGGGAAGTCGCGCTTCGCGAGGCAAACGAGCTTTCCGTTTTAACTTGCAAGATCTTGCGCTGGGTATCATGTCTCTTCTTAATTGGCGGGACGAACGAGCCGAAGATTCTCGTACTTCAGCACGAAGTTCTCACCTTTAATCGTCGAATCATTATGCCTGAGCGCGCGACGATTAATTATTTTTCTGAAAATGCGCCGTCCTTTTACGCCTGCCCTCGCTCCCGCGATATTATTTATGCGTTTCTGCGCGCGAAAAGAGATATCCTGGAGTAAAACATATTCAATATTTATTAGATAACATCTGTAATACGAGAATTACAAATTACATGTTACATATTAAATAAGCTCTAATAGAACTTTGACTTGAGCTATAATTAAATGAATATATAGAGAAATAAGTTTTGAAAAAAATGCACTCAGTAAATTTTTTTTTTTTTTGTCTGACATGAGGGAAAATTTTAAGTTTACCGTAGAACGAACTCAGAGTGATGCAACTTTTGAAACATGTTGCGTAAAGCTTTTATAATTATCTTTCGTATATGTGACGAATTGCGCGTATCAAGTATTTCCCATCGTACTGTTCCAAGCGAATTCTGCATGATTAATCGAAATATTCGCAAATGTACGTGCATCAGCCTAATATATGCAAACATCTTGCCTGTGATTACGCGTACGCGAGTCGATTCAGCGGCATCGAGTACAAGCCGGAGCATGATGCAATGTCAATCATTAAACGTCGTAAAAGTTTATGGCATTCGAATCACCGTCGCTTGATTTACTAGCGTTAAATACTGGCTTACGCTTGACAGTCGTAAAATCCTTCGAACGGGGTAGTTGATGACTTCTTCGGACGACTTAAGGTGGATAAGAGCGATCGCGCCCACGCGCTCTTTCTCTCGTATACGGGAGGATGCCATCCCGCCGACCCACAGCTGATTCGTAAACGCGATAAAGTGTCGCGGTTGGAAGACGAAGGGATGTGAAAAGGCGCAGAAAAAGGAAGAGGATTTAACTTTCTCTTCCGCTCTGGTGTTAAATGCTGCGCGACAGAACAAACGGCTATCGCGCGCTAGTATCCGAGGTGGTTTCTTCGGGATCGTGGAAACTTAGTTACACGAATTTACGTCGCTGCTCAAGTGCAGAATCTTAATAGTCTTGTTGGACAGCGATTTAAGCTGGAGCAGGAGTTTCGAGCTGTTAGTTAATTAATATATTAATTACTGCGCGACTCATTTAAATATCTTTTCACTTGATACCGAGTTAGGATAAATATTTATATCAAATATTTATATCAAAAATATATATATTAAAAAAAAGACTTTGGTTTTGTAAGAATCTTAGTAATTTTTAGATCGTGATTAAAATCTTCTTTTGCGAGTCTTTTGGAAATTTGTTACCGTTAAATCTGATTAGCTCACGGTTTAATTTCAAGCTTTTCTTGAGCGTGCTGTATAAACTGCGCTCAAATTGCAGTGAACAGTTGTTAAAGCGAAGAGTAGAGTAATTACATATAATAGCTTGTGATTATGCAAAATCATTTCAATAGCTTTTGTGGAATATTGTATAATATATACTCGTTGGTAATTATATATGCACGTATTACGGTGCAATTTAGTTTCGCAATTTACAACGTTATTGTTCCTATGTATTTGCGATAGAACTCGAGGCGCGCATATTACGCGAATTCAAAGGGTCGAATAAAGGGATAACCGCACAAATCGCGCGATGCATATTTTGATTTATCGCCGATCGTAATTCATCGGCGCCAGACAAATGGCAATATTTGCTCAAAAAAGAACAAGTTTTACCGAGTGTTAGAGTCGTATTGACCCCCTGCGGTTCGAGAGAGTAATTCAGTAATACTTGGAATATGCCGTTAATTTAGCAAGCGAATGAAAGAGACGCAAACGGCTACGCGATGTCGCATTCGTAGAATTTTATCAAGGCATATATTCACTTTGTATGATTCTGCAGTCTGACATTAACGAATTATTAGAGCTGCTGATAAATAACAAAATATATTTCTACGAACAAACAGCAGATTCTTATATTTAACTTTGCTTTATGAAATCACTAAATGACAAGAGTGTTAGAGTCGTATTGACCCCCTGCGGTTCGAGAGAGTAATTCAGTAATACTTGGAATATGCCGTTAATTTAGCAAGCGAATGAAAGAGACGCAAACGGCTATGCGATGTCGCATTCGTAGAATTTTATCAAGGCATATATTCACTTTGTATGATTCTGCAGTCTGACATTAACGAATTATTAGAGCTGCTGATAAATGACAAAATATATTTCTACGAACAAACAGTAGATTCTTATATTTAACTTTGCTTTATAAAATCACTAAATGACAATAAGTAATTTAGGATTGCAAAATTTAAGGCTGCGATGTCTGACTAGTAACTGTCTGTCACTACTGTCAGTTCTATTCTATTTTAGCCTGATATAACATCGCAGTATTATTATTTTTAATATAATTGATTTTTTACACTAAACTTTTACACTATCGTTTATGAAGCTAACAGACGCCGAACTATTAATGACAAGTCATCAAGGGAGGCATAAAAATATCTTAAAACTGACTTATAGTACAATATACGTATCTTCAATTCGAGCCTCCCGAGGGAGAACCACTATCTCGCGAAAGCGTTCAATTTTCCTCAGCAACGTTCATTTCCGTCCTATCTCGCAGATAAATTCTTGCTTGTCGCGAAATATATCACAAACTAAATTCATAACAATATGTGCCTCCTGGGAACATGAAACGTCCAGTTTCACCCTCGAAAAGTCCACGCAATCCATCACGGAGCAACGAAAAGAGTTGAACGGCCATACACACCAATCTCTCCGTCGTTAAAAGAGCTTCATCTCTCTCTCCTAAATCCATTCGTTCCGCTCGCGGACGTACAAGAGCGTGACAAGGCGGCGTGAATCCTCGGCGTCCGCCGACACTTGTATAAACGCCACGACTTTAGGAGCGGCGCGAGACGGGCGAGGCCGCGACAAAGTGGTATTCGCGATGTAACGGTCGCGAGTTGGTTACCGGTTTGTCTTCGCGAGAATGCCTACCGTGAGTCACGAGCACACGTGCACACTGCACGCGTGCATCGGCTGTTCGGCTTCAAGACAGATCGCCCACGCACGCGGCGAGTGTGAAGACGCGAAACGCGGGCCCTAATCGATGCGTGCGTACGTCCTCGTCGGGCAAATGATCGATCATTGTGATTATCGACAACGGTAGGATCATCGACGACGAAGCGAGCGTGTTTTCTTCCGGAATTGAGATAGGATAGAGATGAGGACAGACGACATTGTTGGAGATGTTATTTTTGCGACTCGCGATATGCATCGCTGAAATATTCTAATATATGCAAAGCTCTTGCCGTGCATAATAATAATATCTACATTTATCAGTAATAATTTAATAGAATAGAAATTGTATCAGTAATTACATAGATTATTGGTTTAAATATATGGATAATGCTTGCACTACTTCTTTTATTTTTTATTTTTTTTTAATAAAGCTAAAAAATAATTATATTTAAATAATTATATTTAAATTAGAAATAGAGATCCTTTTTATTTCATCTTAAACTGTTGTTTAGATTCTATTTACGATCGTTTTAACGTCAGTAAATATCATTACCATTTCTCGTTAATACAACAATTGCATTACGAATGTATTACGACGGACTTACAATAAATACTTCCATATCAGCTCAGGCAGAGCAGTATCTCAATATTTATGAGGGTATAACGCTACCTATTGCGCTATGTGCACTCCTTTCTCTTCTCTTTCTCTCACCTGAACTCTCGCTGACGCTTCTCTCACCTAAGATCTCGCGGAAGCCTATCGCGATCAGCGTTGCGTCGAGCCGAGCGTGACTCGTAATGAAAGTTTGCAATTAGCGTCCTATGGTGCTCCAAGAAGTCATGGATAATAAGGAGCCTGGTCTGACTAGTCATTTGTTAAAATCTTTTAAATAACAGCCTGCGCATGTAGCTCGAGGTGAGACAGGTCGGTGTAATGTTACTACGCATATTTATCGTAAATGAAATCTTCCCAAGCAAACGAAACTTTTGCATTCTTCTTTTCGCTTGATCCCATCGTCAAAAATTTGAAGAAGAATTTTTCATTAGTGTTTTATTTTTACTATCTTTCTGGGAAGAAATTTTATATAATTACAGTAATTATAGTTAATATAGAATTATTTTTTGACGATTGGTTGACGAGGAAGCAAATCACAAAAAATTTAATTTTAATAAGTTTCACGTTAAAATTATTCAAAAGTTTATTCGCAACATTAAAGTCAGGATATGGGTATATAGCCAGCGGACAGATTACAAAACAATTTAGATTGTCCGAGGAAGCATTAGAGATGGTCATTGGGGAACGGCACTGTCAGTTTGCTGTCAAATTTTGTGGCCGGCAACAATACTTTGTAGGGGCAAGTCAAGGCGATTCAATACCATCTGCCAGTTCCCAGCCTGATTTATTCACACGGCACTTCGTGTCTATTTTTTAGCGACATCCCTTGCCGACGCTTGTCGCGAAGCGATTATTGACTGTTGTCGGCAATAATCTGCTGTTTTATTTTGTCTCTTTCTTTATAAAGCGTCATTCATTAAAAATCTTGCTTCGATCGTTTCGCAATGAATTTAATAAACGAGGTCAGTTAGGAAACCCGACTCTATGACATATGCACAATCGTGATGCATAATTTGTATAGTGCACAAGAAAAAAAAACCGATATCAGTATATTTCAAATTCATTTTTCTTAGTAATTGATATTGGAAGATGTACCGACAGAAAAAATCAATATAAAAGAGAAAGAAAAAAATTATATAAACTTCATTTAAAAATTCTAATATTTTTAGACTAAATCATTTTCGGGAAAAAGATAAATATAAATAAAATTATACAAAATATTAAAATCATTAAAATTGATGATCAAATTTTTCATAAATATTTAGAATTGTATACATTAATTCACACATCCATAATTTCATGGCAAAATGAAATTTTACAGTGTATACAGTATATACTTCTTTTCGCCTTAAAAAGAAAAAACCTAAGAAAACCTAGAAAGCCGTTTCGAACTGAAGTATCGGCAAAACTCTTGAAGCGATTCGAGAAAAGCTCTCAGCAGACATTTCTTCTCGTTTAATCGTTTAACGACCGGTAGACGTCTCTCCAGAAAAGTTAACTGCGGGCTCGAAACAAAAAGCCCCAAAGTACTGCTTAAAGGTGATCGATAAAATGCGAGAATAGCCGACACCGCGCATTTCCCTTGATTCAGCGTGCTATCTCCGTACCCGTTTTTCCACGACGAAAGATTGTCTATTGGCACAATCGCGGATCTCATTAAGATGGTTAAAAAAAAAACTGTCAAATGGAGGGACCGAAAGTACCGCTTTCGCAAATTGTATTTCAGTTCTTTTTCTAACTCTTCTTGTTCGACCGTAAGAGCTAACTGATCCGGAGGAATTATTCAAAAGGTGATTATTCAACAGTAAATTTGTCAAACTGAGAAATGTATAAAAAGTCAAAACGGAATAAGGAGAGTTAGGTCGGCCACGTGTTTGTCGACGAAGGATAAAGGAATGCCACATAAATCGCGGGCGTATTTTCTCTTTCGTCGTGTTGAGCCGCGCGATTCGATGCCCCGAAGTGTTAATAATGCTAATGTATTGACCTCGAGCGAAGCGTACTGGCGAGGCACATCAATATTCATTAGCATGGCTCGTCGTGCGCGCCGAATAATTGCGCTCGGTCCGTCCGTCCGTCTGTCGTGTAACCCACAAACCCACAATACGCATGAACGCGTTGACGCATTTTACGCACGCGTATGTGCGTACTCGCGTCTTGGCCCGTTGAAAGAATTCCCTTTACCATCGCATATATTTAAACACCTGCGACATTTGGGCTCTTTGTCCCGACATATTGTGACGCCTGATTAATGACGGATATCAGGCTCTGAAGCGAGGCTCCACGATTTGTCGGAATCGGTATTGTTCAAATACGGCGAAAACAATCGGCTATTCAAATTGTACGATATTTTACAGCGATCGAAAATTAATGGCTATTAAAAAGAACTTATATGCGTACAAGAGAGAATAAGAATTAATTCGTAATCAATGAAAACATTTAGCGATTTCTCTTTAATATTTTTCCTCTTTTCTGCCAAGGTACATTATTACTAATAATAATTTAAAAAATTTTACAAATAAAGGCTTTATTGCAAATATGTAAAAAAATATTCATTAACGTTTGGAAATAATTAGTTTGGTCATTCTTGATCATAGAAATAATCTTGCTTCCAGTAAACGTGTGATATTTTAATTTTTTGTGCTTGTCTGTTTAACGATCAGTTGTCATCAAGGAACCATTAATTTTAATCAAACTGACCTTTCAACTTGTTTGTTCATCTGAAAAGGCCAAATTAACAAAGACAAGATTATCAAAGAAGACAGGTTAATGTCCATCGGTGACATTACAATTATAAAACCGGTACAAGCCATAGAAGTGAGGTCTTAAAACGCCGAGGTAGCGTCGAAATCGCGCGAAACGCCCACTCCGTGCCACCTTCGTTATAATTTATTCGGCGATCGTAATTATATCCCTTCTCCCGATCGCGTCGCGAATCTCAAAATTCTGCAGTCCGGTTTTTGGAGCGAGACATCTCGCCGTAATGTCGAGCGTGGTGGATCAATTTTATGCAAGTCGTTTATGAGCTCCTTATGAGCGGACCATACGAGAAAGATTCCATTGCGAAAAGAAAGAGAGATAAATAGAGAGAGAGAGAGAGAAAGACAAATCGTAAAATGTTACTGCCGGTAATCTGAGGTTAACTTGGCAAGAACCATCGGGTTTCTACTACTTTCCGGCTTCATTCACGAGAACGAGGGATGCTATGTCGCGGACTGGGAATTCGGATGAGATTTTACCGCCACGTGCAATTTCTCCGCTTGAATTACTAATAATCATTACGCTTATGCACAAATGGAGATTTATCTCTGCATCTTCGAGGTATATTCGTAGCTCAAATATGTGTTTTTGAAGAATTATTTTGAGTTAACAAGTGTAACTACCCCCTTTATAAATAATCATTATATTTGCGTACATATTTTCTGCTCTTATTGTATTTACTCTATAATTATATCAAATATATATTTAGAAGATATATCACAAAAACAATATGTGCAACTAAATTTAAATGTGCTTATCAGAAACTCATTTCGTGTAATAAATGAGAAGAAGCTGATTTTTCCTCACTTCGTAATTTGAAACCAATGACGGATGTAGCCAAGTTAGAAGAAGCCGGCTACTCTTTTCCGCTTTTCCACTTTCCTCTCGCGTGTTTTTGCGGTTGGCCGACCGGCGCGGCGCGCCCGACTTTCCCGACGTTTCCCATTTCCCCTCGTTCAGGGTATCCGACTTTCCCGTATTACAGTAGTGTAGCTCGAGGAAGTCCTTTTATTCGCGAAACTTCGTCCTTCTCTCGCAGCGACCGCAGAATCCTGCGGCGGCGAATGCCCAAGAATTTAGAACGACCGCTTACGTCACGCGGTAGGCGGAAAGATCGCGATGACGTGGAGACTAAATTCGGTGAGGGTCCTCTCAGCGAGAGGGAACAATTATTATAGGTCGTAAAACTGGTTTTTCGAAATCGCTCTGGCGCCGGGCGACAAACGGTCGGCCTGCATTCGCGTGTTTAATTCACAACATTGTGTCGTGGCGTAATCTGCCGGACACGCTTGGCTTCATTCAATATTCCATTTCTTCGTTGACGTAAACAACAATGACATCGCGATGATGTGAATGCAGTATATATATTACGTGTGTTGTAATCACAGCTGCTCTTTATTCCCTCGCAAACCATCTTGTTATAATTAATTCCGCGATACACATTTGCAAAATGTAATTAATTTTGATACGTGTATATATTAATAAAACATGAATATATTTTAATCTTAGAAAAGGCTAATATAAAAATTACTCACTTAAAACTCTAATCCCTTAACTTACTGACCGCCTTGAGTTTGATTATATAATTGAATAAGATCATATTTAATTTTATAATGTATCGCATATCATAAGTGTTGCAGCATAAAAAATTGTAAAATAATATAAAAGACTATAAAATGATATAAAATTATTAAGCATATATTTAAAAGAATCGCTAATAATGGACATTATTTGAACTACAGCTCCAGCTCGTTTTAAGTAATGACTTCTTTTATTGATGTATATCATCCGTAAACTTAAAAATATCGCAACAGTCTCATATATTGTTCGGGTATCATTGCGAACACTTGATCCACATGCACGTGCCTCTATTCGAGATGCACGCGTATGCGCGACGAAATTCTCAGAAAGATTATTTCGGCGCGTTTGTGAATTTTTGGGGGTCGACCTTGATGAGTCTCGCAATGCCGCGCGTTCTTGAGACTTTAAAAAAAAAAAAAAAAAAAAAAAAAAAAATGCGCGTAACGCTGTCACCGCGGTCAATTGAAGAGAAACGAAAGACCGAACATAAAGTCCATCGGACGAAGGAGAAAGCTCGAGAATCGATATGAATGGATCCGCCTCCATTCCCAGTGATTTGCACTTCACCTTATTTGCATACCAATTAATTGATCACAATTACTGCAAGATTTATAGCGCCGTGGATGTTCCTGTCACTATAATCCTCGACACACCCTTTTCTGTCTCGTCCGTTCGTCGAATATTGCCGATGAAAAATTATTGGCACTTCTACGATTCTTTTCGGCGGCTTACATACAATTTGTTTAACAAGGTGAGAAACTTGAGAGATAACTTTCTTTTTTACGTTTTCTCTGTGCCAGGAATTTTCACGCTATTTAAGTCACGATGAAGACATACTACTGGCATGTAGTAACGATCGCACCTGTAGACAATTTGCATCTTTTAATTAAGTATTAAGAGATCTACCTCCCCTCTCTCTACTTCTCTTGTTACTAAGACTTTAAATTTGTGTTTAAACGTTTTTCTTTTAAAGTTTGCGTTACTTTACTTCTGTTATCTCGTCTTAAAACGTTCTCAATTTTTTCTCATATTAATCTTTATCCCCGTAATTTACTAATGTTTGTCCTCCCATTTCATTCAGAAATTAAGCGCGACGGATCTTCAAGGACTTACGTCAATCTTCGTTACATGTTCACACGCATCTTCGTGTTCAATCCTTGATAGTCCAAGGCCGAGTATCACTTAATACTCATTGAAACAAATTGCCGTTTACAATAGAAATAAGAAGAACACTACTTTAAAGCTTTCAATCCCATTGTGTTGTGCTATTAGTTTATGCTAATAAAATTGCAAAAAATTTGTAGGAAATATTACACAAAATTAAAAAAAATTTATTAAAATTTATTTTCCTAAGAAAAGAAAAAAAGAGATTTAAAGATCTTTTTATTTAATTTTTACTAAAAATTAATACTTGAACTGAAAATTTATTCCAGAATTACGCTAGAAACTTAAGTTTTAACGTTAGACAAAGGCGTAAAACATGGCGTAAAGCAAACCATCAAAAACCAATATGTTTCCAGCGATAGTCAAATATAGTCTTCTTCGTCGCCTAAAAGATAAGACCCGTGAGATATCCGGTGAGTAACGGAAGCAGAGCTATCGATTTATTTGTGAGTGAAAATAACCGATATGGTAATCGATGTCGTTTTGCAATTTTACCGTTGCGTAAACATACGAGAAAAAAGTCCATCTCTTTTATCTCTTCGTGGCTGGCCAGGAACACTTTATTCGAGGAACAATTTGGATCGCGCACAATGCGTATTCGGCACATGAAAATTATCTGGTTCCGATATCAAAGAAAAGCAAAACAGAACTCTCTCGTGTGTGTGTGTGTGTGAGTGTGTGTATATATATATATATATATATATATATATGTATGTGTGCCCCGTATACCTTTTTTTGATTTCCAGTTTTCCGATCACGGCTAAAAATCGCGGGATATAACGCTGTTAGGCCGAGGAAAAACTCAGCGTTGCCTGTCGCGTGCAAAAGCGGCACTTCTTCGACGCGCAAACAGTACCGTACCTGTCACGGGCCGTTATCTAATCGAGAATGGGCCTTATCGCATCCCCCTGCCGTCTCCCATTCAAACATGACCTCCCTAGAATTGCGAGACGCCGCATAAAAATTACGCTCAGCCTTGCAACGTTATGTATTCTATAGTCTCGCAGGGCGTACAATGTAAGATGAATGCTTGTGATGTATGCGATAGCAGTCACGCACGAGATTTTTCATTCGATGTACACTTTGCGGTACAAAAATATCAAGATTATTCGCTTCATTCTCTCGGAGACGACAATGGTATATCATTCCTCATTTATCGTCTTTGTGAATTTAAAAGATAAACAGGCAAATCAAAAGATTGTATGTTTTCCTCTAAGAGTGATAATGTCGGTTATGTACTGCTAGATTGCAAAATGCTGTATGCTAAATCTAGCGGCCTAACGGATAAATTTTACGATGTGCTTGACATTTATATCAATTATAAAATTTGTAGGAAATATTACACAAAATTAAAAAAAATTTATTAAAATTTATTTTCCTAAGAAAAGAAAAAAAGAGATTTAAAGATCTTTTTATTTAATTTTTACTAAAAATTAATACTTGAACTGAAAATTTATTCCAGAATTACGCTAGAAACTTAAGTTTTAACGTTAGACAAAGGCGTAAAACATGGCGTAAAGCAAACCATCAAAAACCAATATGTTTCCAGCGATAGTCAAATATAGTCTTCTTCGTCGCCTAAAAGATAAGACCCGTGAGATATCCGGTGAGTAACGGAAGCAGAGCTATCGATTTATTTGTGAGTGAAAATAACCGATATGGTAATCGATGTCGTTTTGCAATTTTACCGTTGCGTAAACATACGAGGAAAAAGTCCATCTCTTTTATCTCTTCGTGGCTGGCCAGGAACACTTTATTCGAGGAACAATTTGGATCGCGCACAATGCGTATTCGGCACATGAAAATTATCTGGTTCCGATATCAAAGAAAAGCAAAACAGAACAATGTCGGTTATGTACTGCTAGATTGCAAAATGCTGTATGCTAAATTTAGCGGCCTAACGGATAAATTTTACTATGTGCTTGACATTTATATCAATTATAAATAATGCGATAAAGAATAATTATAAAAATCATTTGCTGCAGGAAGTATCTATTATCAAGGAATTTAACATTGCAATGACAAAGTAAAATTGTGTTTGTGGCAAATAAATAACACATATATTTATGTAACTGATTAAATTACGGATGTAAAAAAAATTATTATTAAAATTCATAAAATATATATCATATAAATATATCGAAGAGCTTTTAAATAAAGAAGAATTCTAAATAAAGAGCCTGTTTCTTACAGCTTTCAAACATTTATTACTCTGCAATTTTACGATCTTATCACCCGATACATTCAAATAATTTAATTTGCTTGGATTTATTTAGAATCTAGATACTTTCGATATAGTTTCAGGATTATTGACATGGGAATTCGCGCCGTTATTTCGCCAGGTGAGATTGCGATACCCCTCAACTGACATATGACAGCTCTTGAGACAATTTAAGCCTAAACTACTCCACCGTTTGTGCAGCTCTTCAGCTATCGTTGAGCAACAATTGTTGCAGTAAAAACGGGGCCTTTTCAGCCCGCGTAAACGTCGCAAATACATTCCGGCAACCGCCGAGCAGACGCGTCAGGAATTTCTCTTCTTCGCTCTAGAGCTATATACATACGCGCGGCGAATTTAGAACGCAACAAGAAGAAATCGCGACGGGCGACACGGGGAAGGAAAGAGCGGCGGGAAAGACAGCAGCGGCAGAAGACAGAAGACAGAGAGATCGAGGGAAGAAGGAGCGCCATTTTGATACATAACAGACATTTGCACCGTCGGAGCACTTGTACATCCGACGGCGATGTCGAGAAGAATTTGCATGTCACAGATATGAAAAAGATGCGATGCAACGTTACCTCGCTGATTTAAATGTAAATTTATTATTTATTCAAAAAGAACCCTGTTCCTTACATTATTCAATAAAAGTAAAACAGGTTTTTAACTACTTTTAATCTACTTTTGTAATAATGCTTTTAATAAACAATTTAATTTAATTAATTTTAATCTAAATAAACTTTAAGATGCAGGATAAGATATATGAATTCATTTTTGCATCCTTAGAGTGTTGATTTATGCAAATGACAAATAGTATAAATATAATATAAATAAATAGAATATATTTCTCATTTTATTCTAATTTCTTTTAATCATTTTTTTCCTTGATGTATGTAATAACTTTATATCTATATATCGTGGGTTTACTTACAGAATAATTTTCAAATACGTGATGTTACTAAAGTTCTCTTTTTACAGCACGCCGCGATTACCACTATTGCTTATCAGCTGTAATCGCACATCAGTACAAGGATCAACATCAAATCTGACGCGCCGAGAATCCGAACATCAAAGAGGATCTACGAGCTCTACGGATGTTCTCTCTTTGGAGCCCGAGGATCACCTTGAGCGAGGCGGGATTAATCCGCGATTCGAGATTGTCAGTCAAGAATGGAACGGACGTGATTTAAATATCTAAAGCATATATCGCGGTAAGAGAAGGATAGCAAAGGGGATAAAAAAAAATATTACATTACGGCGGCGAGACATACAAAGACAGAAAGAGAGAAAGAAACGCGTATGCAACGCAAATACCTCATTGGTGGAGCCGTGACCGTTCATCTTGCCGTCACCTCTGATATCCCATTACCGGTCTGCGAAACTCTCCGAGGATCGTTCACCTCCCTGCATCGGTCCTCGAAAATGGCACATACCGTCCTTGTCGCGCGCGCGCGCGCGCGTTTTCGCGAGAACTCTCGATTTTCAGACGTACTTTCAAGGTCACCTCGTCGTCGTTAATATCGAGTTCGACGACCCCCGACGAAGATTTGCATCGATCCGAGGGGTGACGAGAGACCGATCGCAACGACGATCGGTTGATCGGCACAGACGATTCTTTTAAGAGCAGAAAAATGTGGAGTAGTTGAGGGACCGAGTCGTCTCGAGTGTGCTATTCGCGATCCTTATCAATAGCGTTCATCGCGAATTTTGACATGATTAATCGATACTGGACCACTCAAACTCGTCGCCGCGATCGGTCATCACAGACGTACGATTACAGTTTATATTTAAGAGTCTCGATCCTCTCTGGATCACCACTGATTCATGATACGTTCACATTGCTCCGATAGTTGGAACCGCACGTGACAGATAGATTCCTTCTCGTTGGCATTTCGCGTGACTCGTTCCAAGGACGAGTTTCGGCGCGTCTGTGTCTGAGCGGCGCGATTTTCGGAGCCGGTTTTTCGGGGGTCCGTTTTTGCGTGCTCCCCGGTTGTCTTTATAACAATCGTCGCAGAAATGAAATGGAGAGACCGCGCCGCGCCGGCGAATCGATCTTTCCCACGTCCTTCGCGTCGGAGCGCTCTTCGCGGACTGGAGAGTCGACGCGGCGCGCGTGCACGAAGCCCATCGCTATCGCCGCAGGTAGACACCCCACTATAGCCGCTTGAAAATTCGTGGTCGCGAGTTAATAACCCGTTCTCTCTCGCGTACACCAAGTCGCGCGTTGTGCGCGGGCGGACGGTCGTGTGCTGCTGGCACGTCGATCTTATAAATGTGCCGTGGAAGAATTTCTAGATCGCCCATTATTTTGATACCGGCAATTATTACTGAAGATAAAATTTTCGAGAAAACGCTGAGGATGAAGCTTTGCAAATTTTTATCAAAGGTTTATTGACATTTAATTGTAAAGATGCCGAACGACAAGTTGTCTAAATATTATAAATGATAAGGTTCTTTCATTTTTTTAAATGATAACTATTCTTATATACACATTTTTTTAAATAATTTTTTAAAAATTACAATATTATATATTTTAAAAACCAGATCGAAAATATTCAGAACCGAATTATTAAATTTTGTAAGTAAACAGACCAGAAGAAAATTGGCGTCACAGATTTTTTATTTAACAGATGCAATTCCTTTTTGTATGATTCGCGATCTCGATTGCCAATCACGGCTATTATCAACCAGTAATCCCTTTGCGGAACACGCAACGATACCGCTTGAGACACCACGACATTTTTTCGCGTCTTTCGTTGTCGATTGCCGTTCGAGTCTCGATCGATCACCCCGGCTGGCCGCCACAGTCTCAACGAAATCCCGTTACAACCCTCGCACGCGATCGCATCGCATTTCCCTTCCGCGATCCGAAAACGTGCGGTGGATGCACGTGCGTGTATCGGGACTGTATCTCGGCTCGGAATAATTCGCATCCGACGAGGTGTCGTGATCGTTTAACTTAACGCCCCTGCCTATATAATTCGTCGCTTGTGTACTGAATCACAATAATTACTGCCTTTTCGTCGAAAGTGTGATTACGATAATTATACACCGTCGTATTGATCGTACGAGTGGATAGTGGAAATGAAGAATTTCACGCGTGCGATATAAAGTTCGTGGAGTAAGGTGATTAACTCTCGGGTCGGCTTTTCCTCGTTGCT
The DNA here is from genome assembly GCF_003651465.1 of Formica exsecta. NCBI lineage: Eukaryota > Metazoa > Arthropoda > Insecta > Hymenoptera > Formicidae > Formica > Formica exsecta. The sequence goes on along the minus strand of NW_021851451.1, from coordinate 79,246 downwards.
TGGTATTATTTTAGAATAAGTGCCAAAACGTAACGGTAAAATATCTAATAAATAAAGCAATTATTTTTATGGAAAAGTATTTTCAAAAATTAAATAAGCTATATAAAAATAATTATAAAAATATATCAAAAATATATAAAAATAAATTCTTTTCTCTCTGTCTTTCTTCTCTTTACTTCTCGCTCTCTTTTTACGTTCCCTTATCATATTTAATAGATGATTTCCTGTTATATTGATTTTACTTAATCAATAAAATCCCCAAAAATGTCTAGGAAATTCATAGCTGCTTCTCAGAGCGGAAAGGCTCGGTTTCAAAGAGCAAATCGATCTCGCCACAAAGCCGATAATCCGGCATCCTAGCTCGTCAAAGTAAACGAACATTACACACAGCCGCCTTACCAAGGCACGATTCGACCCTTTTACCGGCAAACCCTCCCGTTCCTCGTGCCCTCCCCCGGAGATCCTCACGTGACCTCTCACGTTTATGCGAACCAGCCCTCCTCTGCCTCCCCCGCGGAACATTCGAGCTTTCCTTGATCGAGTACCCGATAGACTGCCATTACGTTATATACCCGGTCCCTCACACTCGTCGCATAAGAGAATCTCGCCGAACGGGCTAATATCAGTGCAGCTGCGGATGCATCGCCGCACTACCGTGTGCGCCAGAATGCAGGTCTAGGGGGTCAGCAGGCGGGAAGAAGAGGGAGACGCCGGAGATGTCGTGGAAGAGAGGCCTCACGATGTTACGATGTCTGGTTTCCCCGGTTCTTGCCGCCTGTTTACTATCCTGGAAGCTTCGAGCCTCCTGGTACACACAGCCCGGTATGGTAGCGGTCGCCTGTGTTTCGTATTTGACGCGGCGTAACAACGGGCGATGCACCGCGCCGGAGAAAAGCCTCGGCGCGATTCAAGGTATTAAAAGGGTCCGCTCTGCAGGAACTATCGGCTGCTGCGAGCACTGGCTACCGGTTAACCGGCGAGCGAAGAACAAGGACGCATTGCGGGGTTAAGGTTACGGATGATGACGCTTAGATTATTCGCACGGATTTCCGAGATTGCGATATAATTTACTATTATAATCTTTATATTTTTCGGCACGTATATATTTTATTATATCGTATATATTTTATTATATCGGTAAATTGTCTACTGTTATTAGAAAAATATAATGTATGTTCTGAACAGATTTAGATATCGAATCGGAGTTTATATTAGAATCCAATGGCTCTTTCGGTTTGAACTTTTGTCGTAATATATGCATTTTTATATTTTTTCTAAATATCTGGGATTTTTGCATTCCATTTTAAATGCTTTGAATATTCTGAGAATAAAGGTGATTAATTTCCAATTAGTCGTGAATAAAAACGCTGACATCTAAAGCGAACGAGTCGGAGACGGATTTCTAGTCTCGAGATATCACGATATTTCGGAAGAATGTGCTGGGTGGTGGCGATCATCAAAGATGACTTTGTATGCAGGCAGAATAGCCCGGAGGCGTGCGGAGATTTCGGGACCGATAAAAAAGGAGAAGAGTATACCGAGGGGTGGGTGGAAAAAAAGGTATATCGCGTAGAGACGCGGGGCGAGAATCGTGTGACCTTCGATCTCGAAGGAAACCTCGGGTTCTCCATATCCGACGAGTGATGTCGTTCGTTAGCTCGTACCATCGGCCAGCGGCTCTCAACTCGCTCGATCTGGAATTCCAGGAGGAGCGACCCGAGTTACGGCGATGATATCAATACTCGCGAGAGATACACCGACGGAAGAGGAGAGAGAGAGAGAGAGAGAGAGAGGATGCACCATATCTCGCGCGATATCATTGTAGCGGGCTAGTGTCTCCTCTGCGGGGATCATTGTCTGCTAAAAGTTCGTAGAAATCGTTGAAGAAAATGTAATTTAAGCTCTAATTATAAAATCATCCAATTATAAATGTGAAGCGCGTAAGTTGATCGCGTAAAATAAATTTTTTCAAGATTCAAGATTATTGAACATCGTGAAGTATACGGTTTTTTTTTTACTGTCAGCGCGCGAAACGATGCATGATAAATTTCATAAATTTTAGATTTACCGATATTTTCCAATATGTTTTTTTATCTTATAACCGAGATGTAAAGAGATCAAATGGGAAAGAATGTAACGTCATGGTCGAGCAATATGTTGAATATATCCACTTATAATCCGAGAGACAGCTACGCACGTTCTTCTCCGCAACGGAGGTGAAAATCGAACGACTTAAACAACAGCTACCGTGTTGAAATACAAACAAGTCCACGTGAAACAAGATCTTTTTTACACCGGTCAATAAGACGAACCCGTTACTCTCAGTCCTCGAATCATTATTGCGCCCTCGCTGTAGCAGATAAAAACCGTTGCGCCGGAATTCCATGTACGTCACGTTCGTGTCGCGCGTTTTGAAATTCGAAGCAGGTTCCGGTTCCTTCCAGGAGTCACATGGCTCAACAGCCAGGGTCCGCGAGTCATCTCTTCGCGGGATTGTTGTTGTTGCATCGACCTCTTCTCCTCATCCTTCTTCTCCTCCTCCTCCTTCGCATTATGATGTAATTCACCACATGCGTCTCCGAGATTCTCGGATGTACGGGGTATATATTCATACTGCGTCCCTCGTCGCCTTGAACTTAAAACATCGTATATATACCGATAGAAAACCACACGTGTGTCGGCATGTATAAGCTTCATGCGAACTCTCGCGTTCCTAACGAGTGTGCACGTTTTACGCCAGTGGCGTAGAATAGTGTCGGTGCTTTAATAGCGTTGCATTATATCACGTATTGTCGCCGTAAAATTTTACATAACGATTGATAAAATAAATTAAAAAATATTAATCTAGATCAATATATATGTGAAATTATCACATGTTGATATAATTAACACGTGAAATACGAGTATATGATTACGAAGTTACTCGAGCATCTCTTTTTGCAGTTTGCAATTTGGTATCTTCAGGCGTTTAAAAGATATGATTCTTTCAGATTTATTACGCGTTGCAATAATTCTCATTCGTCCAGTTATCTCCCTTCTTGCGATCGTTCGCTTAAATCTTTTTTATCTTAAATCTTTACAGTGGATATGACGTAGTATTTTTACGGCTGGCGCGGTCGACACGCAATTATGCGTTTTTCATCGAGAAGGAAGAAATGACGATCGTTTGGCGCTCGTAAGCGTAATGAGTCCGCGTTACTAATGACCGTACGTTTGTGATCATGTCGAAGGACCGGATGCCGCCAGACTTGCTGATCAATCGACGATAGTCGCGACAACCTTGGCAATTACTACGGGCTCGTTTATGGCCCCCTGACATTTTTCTCGCGTGCACGAAATATCATTCGATCGCGATCGTTAATTTCGCGGCAGCTTTGAGCTGGCAATCGCGGGTGCCTCGTAGCAACGTGACATTTCGAAGTAACGTCAAACAGCGCTTATATCGGATATTATCCTCGTCGTAACAAGCATTAAAACGTTGTTTCAAACGCGCTCTTCAGTTAATTAATTTCTCAAGAGTCTTTAAAAATTTGTAGTGAACTGCAATTTGTACTATCAACGAATTTTATCTCGTACTTTTTTCACAGTCATATATATATATATATATATATTAAAATAAAGATTTAATCGTACAAAACTATAAACTAGATGACCGTAATTTCCTAAATAACGCTGACAACTTTTAGCAACTTTTTGCCGATGGTAACTACCCCCACGACATCCGCTTAAGCCCGAGATTGCGCTTCCTGGACATTACATTGCCGTTATCCCAGGATAACGACACGGTTAATCCGCCCTTTCCGGCAAAAGTGCAGAACGACTGAGGCCGCCGCTTTTACCGGAGGAAGCAATGTTCTTCTGGTCCGCGCTTCTCGTGTCTGACGCACGTTCTTCTCCATGTCCAGTAACATTCAGTCTTCCACAGACACTTAGGCTTGACACAAGCGCGTGCTGAAGACGCGCTTATGGGTACATTCGGTCCTATCTCTTTCTCTCTCTCTCTCTCTTTCTCTTTTTCTCCATGTACGAGCGCGTGACATAGGAGTACTTGGAGATACGAAGAAGGTAAGGTAAGTAAGGCTCGTGCTCTGCCCGGTGACTGAACCCACACCGCATTTCACGTAAGGAGCGCACATGCATGCACCAGCACACACGCGCAAAACCGGCGAGCACAAACACATAGTCAATACTCGCCCAAGACATCAGACCGAAGAGAGAAGACCCGTTTGGAGAACCGAGAATCTCATCAGTTAAGATATCGACGTACTTTTTGGATTGCAGGCATAGGTACGATGGAGATTTACCGCGCATACGGGTGGAGAACGGTGGAAGCTACTCATTAATCTGTGTTATTTTGCTATCGCGCTATCGACCCCTAGGCCGTGAGAAGAACGATTATTACTTCGAGAAGTAGGTGCAATGACTGCGAAATTATGTGACGCTAAAGAGAGATATTTAATTTCTCGATGCTTGTTTTAGAGAATTCTCTTATTAACCTGTATCTTGAATCTTGTATCTTGAACAAGTTCAATAAAAATCTTAGAATATTTTTAATATTATATTAAATTATAAATATTATAAAAAAAAGATATCTAGCTATATTATAAGAATAAAATTCTAAAGTAATTTGCAAATTACGGTATAAAACAGAAATCCTAATATGTGAACAATTTTCACAAATTTAAATACCGTTTTAAAATTTTCTAAAACTTTCCTTTGTAAAAGAAAAGAAGCTGATGTACGCAATCACTATCAACTTGAGCCTTGGCTTAACGTATCTCGAAGGCTCGAAGGGTTTGTTTAAGTATCAGGAAGTACGCGGAAGAGGTCGGCTGCATGGAAGAGAGGCTCTTCATGTACCTGGAAGTGTGTGTGTCTGTGTGCTCTTTGCTCCAGTCTGTCATAAACTTTCCGAGAAGGAGAGTCTTGATTACAAATGTCATGATTAGGAGAAGTGATATATTCACGACAGTCTAATCGCAGCGTTTGCATTTGCGGAACGGGTTTGTTACGCGCGTCGAAGAGAAATCAAGAGCAACTATTATAAAAAGAATAATGGCTACAAATATATATAATCACGTACCTTGTCCTCGCATGTCTTATGGCAAATGTACTTGCACACTGAAACAAAAAAGATTCGAATGTTAATATAATTTGTTACTTATCTGAGATTTATAAGCTAATTTTTTAGTAGAACGATAAATAATAGATGGAGCCCTGTTTTTTTTTTTTTTAATCGTATCAATGCAAATCGATAAAACCATCGTTGTACCAAGCATTATAATTACGTCGTTGAATTATATACGTCATGTTAATATACTATCATGTTAATTACCCATTTGTTCCGGATGTAACAAAATCAGTTCGATTTAATCTACACACGTGCCAATGTGCGTACGGTCGAAAGTGCGTTTTTACATTAATCCCATACAGCACAGATCATTGCAATTATATTGCAGCAACATTGCAATGTTGCAAATTGCAATGCATTCATTACATTGCAATGTTGCTATAATATTTTGTTGCAATATTCCTGAAAGCGGACATTTTATCATTGCTGCAATTCCACAGCAATGATGCAGCAACATTTTGCAGTGAATTTGCAAAGTTGCAATATTGCGGTGAAAGATTGCTACAATATGTATGCAATCTTTGTGTGCTGTATGGGATTGTAATAATCATTTGATGTAATCTGGAGTACACGGCAATGAGACTTAATAGCAACGATAATACTGATAATAATAATAAGAAAAATATCGAGTTTCGACCCCCGCAGCGACGTCGTTCTAACCGGCACTTTTCCGCCAAGCAGGAGCTTCCGTATCAACGATTGATTCCAGAGTACTACCGACGAGAGCCAGCTGTTACTTGGTACCCTGAAGGGAATGATGTTATCGACTTACCTCTGCAGCAGGAGGCTTGCTTGATCACCGCCTGGTGGCACAAATGACATGGTCGGGGCTTGCGCAATTGCTTGGTGCGGAACACGTGGCACTGTGGTTCAAAATCGCTCTAAAACATGTCAAAAGAGAGGACCTAATTATTATAATGATCGTGTTTCAGATAATCAAGGGGAAAAACGACTGGCGCCATTCCGCCTTTCTTGCGACCGATTCTTTCGTCGAGATCGATCAATTAGTCGCGAGAATCTCTCGAACGATTAATCTCGTTAAAGTACGGCATTATAAATGAGTAGCCTGTTCGACAGTGGTACTCGAGGGGGAAAGAATGTCTGATGCCTGAAACGAGGTCGCAGATCTCAAGCTTTGGCTACAGCAAGAGCCATTATAACGCGATGAAATATTTACAAGCAAAATAATTAGATTGGGGGACGCTTATGTTTAAACATGCATTCATTATATTAAACACACGGTTGCTTGGATAACTTATTAATATAATGTATATTTATATCTGAACATTTATGATATCTTTATTATCTTGTCGTTATTTAATATTTTATTCTGTATAAAAGAAAATTTGCAGTCGCGTTTTATAACAATGAATCAGTATTACAGACACTAGAGGAAAGTTAAAAAAGTTAATACAATTTATATAATTTATACAAGGGAATGCAGATTGATCAAAATTATTGAAATATAAATACTTTTATCGATGCAACAAATTTATTTAGGATGAAACGTCAGAATGCGGCGAACGTTCGCAATATTGCGGGCTTAGCAATGCGAGCCCATACGATTAATCATATAACAAACCGAGAGGATCAGCTCCGCTTAATCACTGCTCCGAGCATCCTCTCTCTCTCATTTTGCGCGCGCGTTTCACGGCAATTATAATCATTCTCATGTGTGGCTTTTCTGCGGTCCCGGATGGAAGAGGGCTCTCGAGCGGACGGTCGGCGCATAAATTGAGAAAACAGAACAGCCATTCATTAGGATCGCGTTTATCCTCGGATACGCTGCCGGCGAAACGCTCGCCTTCTCTATGACTCCGGTACGACGGTCAACCTGTTAACAGTACTTAAGCCGGTGCACAGCACTTCGTCGGGAGAGGCAGTTCGCAAAGTTATGCGCAAATAAGCGCCCGAGGCGTACCGCATCCTCCGCAAAGCGCAACCTCCGATTACGGACACGCGATGCACTCGGGCCTTTCCCCAGGAGAAGTGGATACTCCGTCTTTTCACCCACGATCGATCAAATCCCCGCAGAGGAAAACCGCAGATTTGAATACGAGTTACGACGCCGATGAATTGCGCTCCGTGAAGCACGAACGAGTGATCGCGCACACAAACAAGTACTAGCATAGATAATATAAAATACTATATAAAAGAAAAAATTTTCTTGGAATCGAAATACAATTTAACTGAGATGTAAATACAGGCATGAAATAAATACTGTAGTAAACAAGGTTTCGCAACGGCTTTAATACGGCATTATTTTTTAAAGGAATTCATATTTTTAAGAAAAAAAATGAAAACAGAAAGGTATCTCAAACCATACAGAACCAAGCGTAATGGTGTGAGCATACATAACTTTGTAATTTGCGAGAGCTTACGAATGCATATATTCACATATACACACGCGCATTTTCCTCACTGCGGATATTTAACGGGTTTAATCATCGCACGTGCAGTGCAGTGGAGCAATAAAGCGTTTTTTAGCGAGCCACGTAATTGAGATGCGAGAAAAACACGTCGCTCGAGAGGGACGAGATTCTTGGTTGAAATTTGCATTTCGTTGTCGATGTGTTAATTTTATTGCGTACGGCGCATTCTCTCTCCTTTTTGTTAATTCTCTCTCTTTTTCTCCTCGCGCGATCGAAAATGAACGCACTTGACGGTCGAAGCGAAATTATCGGGCCATTACTGTGACGCAATATTTCATAATTATCAGTTTTATCAACGCCACGAAATTTCAGTTTTACACGTCATAAATTATTATGTTATACGGACTCGAAGAACAGCAGTCTTCCTTATTGATCATTATACGACGCGATGCTTTCCTCACTCATCATCATCGCGTAAACGTAAGCCGCCACGTGCTTATCCTTTTTATCGAACGATAAAACACACTGTTGCCCATTGTATCGTTTTGCTCCGAGTCCTCGCGAAGCTTGATCTATGGACACCGTGTTTGCCGGAATTACTTCTTGGCTGGTTTCTCGTCGTGTAATGATACTGCAGTTATATATCGCACGCATATTGTCGTCGTAAAAGTTGATTTACACGACACAACTGAAACTCACACACGTATAAACTTTGAGATAAATATAAATTTTCTATGCTTTTATATGCGACTTGTGTGATTTTAGTGTATTTATCATATTAATCTATTTTAAAAAACAAAAATAAAAGTAAGATGATTTAATTATTATCAAAAAATTCAAAAAGATTTAACACTCTTTTCTGCACTGTTAAATATTGCTCACTGTGTAGAAATTATATACACATCTTATCATTAGTGTATATCTACTAATTGCCAGATTCATTAGTACATCGAGACCTCTGACATCACTAGATGAAGCACCGTCATTGATCACATGCGGTACTAATTGCTCTTTAATCTCTGCAGAAATTGGCGAAATCATACATTTCTACATTTTCTCGACATGCACGTCGCTTCTACGGGTTTTAAAAGCTCCTTCTCGAGATTTTACTCTATTTTATATCCTTATTCGCAAAATCAGCCACCATCTTTTACTCTCAAAAAATTTAAAAAAATACATAGTTTTTAAATGTTATTTTTATATGCAAATAAGCTACATTTTTTAATATATAGATTCTAAATAAATTTTGCATTCAAGATAGATTTTCCCGTGCAATGTGCACGCGAATGGAACGCGAATAAACGAGATGGCACAGCGAGATTTTCGTTTAACGAGCGAGCTGATTTAGGACCGCATCACGAATAATCCATTTCGCCGCGGGTGGATAATAACTATATTTCATAATAGATTCGGTGAATCATGCGATATATCATGTAACATGTAATTTCAGTGTTGCGCACGTTCAATGGACGCAATACGCATATAAAATTATGCGACCTAGCACGATTTGTGATAAATGCGTACGACGATCCAGTCCGTTTTAATAAATCCAAAACGAATCAAATATAGTTTTAACTTTAAGTGCCTTGTTTCAATTAATTTAGAGTGCTCTACTACAATTTGATAATAGAAATAATATAAGCAATACTATTATTTTAATGATTACATTATTGAATACATTTGTCTCTCATGCGTAATTAGTAATATATATTATTATAAAGATTAAAGTCTTTTCATATATAATAACATTTTCGTAACAAAAAAAAATAATAGAAGAGAAGATTAATCGAATAGAAATATATTAGTAAAGCTAATATATATATTAGCAAAAAAATTAAAAATTAAAGTATAATAAACTCTGAAATACTTTAATTAAAGAAAAATGTTATTTAACAAACAATATTTTTGCTTTCGAATTATAGCAATAAATTCTCATAAATTTCTATATTTTAACTTGAGAAAGCAATGATACTTTTTTATCAGTCAGCTACGATAAATGTGTCGATCTACTAAGATACAACTCTCGAAAATATCCCGCTGCGCGCGCTCTTAAGCTGTCTTCAGTAGAGTTATCATGTTCTAATTAAGAAGTATAACCTGCTTCACTAAAATAAAAAACTAAAGATGGGAAACAGAATTTTAAATTCTTCAAAAAAATTTCTTTATAAAGATTTTAATCTTATTTAATTTTATATAATTATTTTTCTTAAAATAAAGTTTTAATTAATTTTCTCTTATGATAAGACTTTATTCTCTGTTTTTACAATCCACGGTTGTAAACCTAAAAAAAGACTCGAGAGATCCGAGTTCCGCAGTTTTATTTAGAAGAACCAGAACCTCAACCCGAAGAATCTATTTAAAGATCTTCTTTCTCCGATCGAATATGGAACTCATGCAAAAAGTTAGGAGCTTGTACGGGTTCAAAGCTCGGGTAAGCGATTCAAGTGGCATCAAGTACGCTTTCTCTATCGTGATACCATGTACACCAGTGAGATCGTTCGAAAGAAAATGAAAAGGATAGAGCGGCGAGAGGCGAACGCGCGAGTTAGAACAGAGCCGGCTTTGTCGCATTCGCGCTTGCAAACGAGTCGGAACACTTTGATTTGCATTAACCGCGAGGATACAAAGACGAGAACGCGGCGCGTTCTCTCTATCTCCCTCCTTTACAAGAGTCAGTCTCTTGTGCTTTCTATTTCTCCGACAATTTTATCTTCATATTTTTCTAGACGGTATGTGATGTACAGGAAATATTGATGCGAGTTATTATTAGAACAGCTGATAACTCTGGACATTCTTCATCTGTTCTCTGATTAAAATATATGTAATGTATTTTATCTTTTTTAAATTTTGTTAAAGACAAACTATATTGTTAATATCAATATAATAGATTTTGGCACAAGTTAGAAATTTTATTTATCAAACCATCACACAAGAGAAAGTACGTTGATATCAAAGTCTTATCTATGATTGAGAAGAGAAAACAGTATTATACTGGCAAAAGTAGTATACGCAGGACAAATGTCAGACACGTGCTATTATTCACCTTCAATAACAATCCGCATTGATCGCCATCTGATCATAACTTGTTCGACTGTCGCGACTGATCGCCCTGACAAACGATTCACCAAGGTGGCCGGTTTGTGTCGGCGAGGAAGTGGCAGCTTGAAAAAAGAAAGAAAAAAAAGAACGAACAAGCGATTCAGAAACGAGGCTAACGCTCGCAATGACAAGATCTTGGCTCGTATAGCGACTCGTGCACAGCAAGCGCCTTGTATCGCCGTTGGCATGTAAACGCGCGGACGTGTCTTCCCTCGAGCTTGCTTCCTCGAAAGCATCTCCGCGATCGCACGGAAGTGACGCATGTAATGAAGAACGACGAAGAAGAAGACGCGGATCCGCCAAAGATAGCAAAAGGCATTTGCTTTAAACTTGCTAATATACCTTATCTACATCTTTATTAAAGGAGAGGAGATATATATCTTTATGTTTTATCTCATAATATAATTCGAAATTTATATCTTCATAATTTTATCGAGATCAAAATTAATCGGCGTTAGAAAATGAAGAGATCGTCACCTTGAATTATATTTCCGGTAATCGCGGCGTACGAAGGCGAAATAACTTTCAAGGTAAGCGCGGCGTGATTGCATCGCGAGCATTCACGGCTTAACAAATTGCGGGAGCGTGCGGCGAGAGGGACGGAAAAGAATCTGGGATCCGTGCTCGTGGAGCGTGGCGATTTTATATCTGATGGCGCGCTCGTGTCCTGTGAAGCTTCACGAGGTGTGGCGCCCAGCGCTCCGCAATGACACGTGGTTATGGCAAGGGAGCTGTGACAAGAGGGAACGTACGAATATCGACGGGGGGAGATCAATTAATTAATTAATTATTTACCTCTTATTGCTAGTAGATAAAATATCAATTCCGTATCATAGAAGCTAATTAATTAACCATCGACTAGATTTCTTGTATAATGTTTGATCTACCAGAGATAGAAAACTTGTTATACATAATTTACGTGTTTCAGAGATAAAATGTTAGTTAAAACCGTTAGTTAAAACTGGAAATACTGTTCCTAGCATATTATTATCTATCGGTCGCGCGGACACGTTGGCGCGCGATCCCTTTGCTTTTATGTCATTTTTTGTAGCGAATGACGTTCAGTGCCGATAACGTATTCTCGACTGTAACTTCACCTTTGAGCACAGTGATAATTCACCAAGTCACTGTACAACCATTGGCATTCCGGATGTGACGTTGCCGGCGTAAAAAAAAAGAACAATAGAAGAAAAGAAGAGGAAGAGATCGAGAATAAAGATTTGAACGGCATAACAAGAGTAAAGAGCAGAGATAGAAGAATAAATAAATATATAAATATACACACAGACACACACAAGAGGAGAATAATATAATATATTCCTTGTAAAAAATTATCGCAACTATCGATTATCTATATATTTTTGATGACTCGATCGAAATGTTTGATTTAATTTAACGCTTAATTTTCTATTAAAATCGTAGCAATATTTAATTATAGTGTTTAATGTTAATAAAGGGTTTCGCACAAAATAAAATTTCTTTTAAAACGGATTGTGGTTACGCCACTGGTCGCATAATTTTGCCACCCCGATAGTTTCCAGCTGCCATATCGCAATTTCACCGTGGCCGAATCTCCGATGACATCGGAATTACGACGAGCGAGCAGGGGGAATGAGAAAACGAAGGTCGTGGGATGAAGATTAAGAAAGGAGGTACGGGCATGGCCGTGTGATTGGTAATCCTTTCGGCTTGTAAATCCGGCATGGAAATGGAACAGAACGCGCGTTCGAGAAACGATATTCGTTATTCATTGGGCGCCTGAGCGTGCGTGAGTTCACGCGGGCCGACATGCGTTAGACCCGTGCGATCACGCGCCAATAAATTTCCATTTAAGGCCCCTCGTTGTTCGACTCTTGTGGGACCAGGTATTGAGTTTCACGGTGAATTTCGTGATACAAGTTTTGGCCGCTTGATAGAGGACCAACGTTGTTTTGTCGGCCGTTGACGCGAGAATAAAATTTGCATTAAATTATTCTACTACAGTTGCCCGGATACATATATTACATTATTAAAAACTTTTATACAATATAAAATATTCAATTAATTGTCCTATATCTCTCTTATTTAGTTTGTACGATGTTGGCGACGATATCGATTACCCATTGATTTTGGCACTACACAATCGACGATTGCATCTCGCATTAATTAATTAAGCTTGATGATTAAAAAGATTGAAAAGATTTAATGCAAAGGTGATTTAAAACTTGCTTTCTTGGAAAATTAATTTTACAACCAAAAATATTAAATTTAGATTAATTTTCTTAAATTGTATTGGAAATGCATCTATCTTCATTCACTGCATAATCTACAATTTATTCAATGATAATGGAATGATTTAATGATAAGATGGAAGTGGGCTTTTGGCGAAACACGGTGCTTTATCACAATGCACATTCTATCTTGACTTCTCCAAAAACCACGAATTTTTCGAGATGCAATCCGCGCGTCACGCGGATGCAACAAGGAAACCGAGACGCTGACTATCGACAATGAACTTGGATAGATACCGCGCTAGGTTGATGAGAAAGGGAGAGAGATATGCATCCCCTCACGGTGCATCCAGATTGCGCGGCTGATAACGCGGTCTTGCTGTACTTGACACACCACACAGCGAGAGATTATGTTGCACGTGCGCCGGATCGTGGCGATCTAGCGTCCAGCCGGCGAGGAGATAAAATGCGGCATGACGGACGGCCGCGGCTCTATCTCTCGCGGCCGTGCCAACCGGTTTCCTTGCGGAGAAAATTTTGCACAGGATTGCCCGGGATGTCTGTGAATTGAGGTACACGTGCGCCGATGATCGCGCGTGGGCTACCGCGAAGACCGGCTGAACGCTCCGCAGGAGGATGGAGAGATTACATTACAGCTTTGTGTACAGGAATGTTGCCCCGGGTTTTTACCCAAAGTCAGCGTTTCCGCACACGCGATTCTCGGCAACGTTGGCCGTGTAACTTTCTCGTATGCAGAATACATTCTGTGCTAATGTCACAAAATGTCACTAATCATATAAGTACACAGAAAATTTCGAATAAAAATTAATTCGAGAATGAAAGTATGTTAACGTAAATGTTATAATTAAATGTTATAGCTATTTTAACATATTCTTGTTTCTCTCAGAGAATTCAAACAAATTGATCAAACAATGCGCAGGGAGAAAGAGAGAGAGAGAGAGAAAAAGAAGTATAAAGTTTAGAATATCTCGTACAAAATTTCAAACTAAATTTAATTAAGATATCTGTCTCTTCCATTTATAAGCTGTAGAATAATAAATTGATTATTCTCTCTACGAGATATTACAAATAAGATTTGATAAATGGAACGATAAAATAGCGCAGTTCGCTTATTACGTTATTACTCAAGCGCCAAGTTCGAATAAAAGTTCATTCTTCGTATTCTTATTAATCCTTAATAGATATTGTATCAAAGACAATTATTTTATAAAACCCTGAATTACGCACTTGTGCGAATCATTGCACGCCATCATTCAATATCGTTTACGATCATTCAACGTCATTCAAACGTAAGATAGACGTCGCGCGCAACTTTGTTTTCTTTATTCCTATCTTAGCAAAGTCTTTTCTCTCCACCATGGCAGAACAAACTTGGTATACGCGTGTGTTCACCATTTGTCACGCATGGTCGTGCGCGGTTTTTGTGGTCCTACGACTGAGTGAGATATGGACGACTCGAGGAATCTCGTCGCTCTTTTATGAGGCTTCGGCACATGTTCCTTTCTGGGAACTTGGTAATTTCGATTCGTTCTTTGTCTTGACGCGGTCAAACCTTTAAAAATTATTGCCTTGAATCGTAGTTTCCGCTAACAAAGAATAACCATAGATATTCGGAAAAACAAAATGAGAAATTTAATTAAACTCTGGTTTAAATTAAAATAATTCAAAATATGTATTGAGTTTGAATTTTTCCTCTATCTGTGCATTAAATTTACTATTCTACGATAATAATCACGTAACGCAAAATAATATTCTTGGATTAATTTTATTTGTTTCTCCAAATTCATATTTATAAGTTACTGATATTTTATTTTTATTGTAATATAATTCTTTGATATATATATGAATATTTATATTCTCTATAAACATATAGAAATCTCACATATATCAATCATAAGTATAAAGACCGAACAAAGTGTCATAATATCCGACTTCGATTTAAAATGCCTCGTATGACTCGCATTATGACCGTAGCGGAAGGTCGGCTATTTTTCAAAGTACTCGAAAAACTTATTGGACTGTCCATTCTAGATGGATAATAAGACAGTTAAATGTAGCGAAAAAAATCAGAGTCAGCCGGATATCGCTGGTAATCCGGCGCCGTTTGTCATCGTTAGATAATCCCCAATAATTCTCAGTGACGGCGAGGAATAGCGTCAGTCGTATTTTCAGTATATGTTTTTGCGATCGGATTAAATATATAAAACACGTTATTACGCGAACATGGGTTAAAAATAGATCAGCAAAGCCGTTCTTGAAACGGATTAGCGAAAATATATCACGGAATGAATTCATTCTCTCTCTCTTTCTCTCTCTTTCTTTCTGTAAATGTGTGTCTCATCGAAACTTCATCGGACACGCAATACGCACGTGTGTACATCAGCGTGTATCAACGTCGCTTCGTGATCGCTACACAGTCGAAATGTCATAAAGACGAAAGAGCGCCGGCCGCCGTCGAAGACACCACATGTCGCCCGTGCAGGGAATGTTATTACTCGGAAACATCATAATCCTATGTTCGACGCAGATGGACACACGCACATATAAGAGGGTCACGTATAAATCTCTCCGGTCTCTTCGTTACGGACGCCCTCGATGTGCTCGTGGAATTTATTCATAGAGTCGGCGAGCCTATGTAGACTTAACAAACGCGGAGCGCGGTCCCTTTTTGCTATTTTACGATTACCCGAGAGCCATCAAAATATGAAAGTACCGTATTTTAATTTTATGTTTCTTTCTCAAAGTTGTTACCATCTTATAATTCGTTATTATTGCGGCATTATATTATATCATTATATCAATATTATATATCGTATCGTTTTCTACGACATGTTACTTTTTTAATATTTCTCGTTTTTATATACTTCTCGTAATAGCGAACGAGATAATCACCGTAATTCTTTTTTAAATTTATACCGACTTAGAAAGGGCACAGAGAGTTCGTAGTAAAAAGACGGCGACATATCTGCGAGTGTATCAAATAATCCGACTTTCTACTTTTGCCGACGACCCTTTCATGTCCTCTCTCTTATCAACGAAATAATGGAAAATTCGCCTTTCGCCCGCAAGTAATGTTATAGCGAAGCTTTCACGACGAGTGTGCCGCTTCGAGGGATAAGGTTCTTAGCAGTTTTAAAGGGAAAAGAACGTTTTATGATTCCACTCTCGTTATCGGTACCGTCTTCGAAGAGAAATGAGAGCTCCACTTTCTCGGTTTTGACATGAAATGTTCAGCAAGTTCTTGGCAATCCGCTTGACCGACTACAAGCAGCTGTTACCAACCAAAAGTTTTAGGAAGATTAAAGAAGTAAGCACACTGACCGTTATCTTTTGTCTATACTTTACGGTTAGCTAAACGCGGGGCTGTCATTTCGCAACATGCCTTCTTTGTAGGCATAATAAATCATTGAAAATATATTGCAGAAAGTTTGCAATTTGGCGTCGACGATGCCGGAGGCAGATTGCGAATAGATTTTAAATAAATCCACTGAAAAAACAATTTTCAAGAATTTTCAAGATGCTTTTAATTTTATAAATTTTAAAACTATGTGTTTACGATATAATCGATATAATTATTATTTATTGCCTTATTTAATTTCATGTTTACGGTAGTTAACCTTGTTACTTTATGATGAAGTATTTGATGCAATCGTTTGTCATAGTCTCGAGACACGCACCTGTCGGATTTTGAACCAATGATGAAACACTTTCACGAGTCACTCATGTTAGAGACCTTTATATCTCGTTGGCATTCCAGAGAGGCAAATGCCTGCCAGATAATTTACGTAATCCGTCAATCGAGTATCTCATTGTCCACGGTAGCCACAGTAGTACATAAGCGAATTGGACACGCGTTTAAAGCTCATTTCAATGATTTACAAATGATTATCAGGAGCAGCAAAATCAAGAATAAATCTAATCAATTACCAAAAATAAATCTAATCAATTTTAAAAATTGGTATAATTTTCTCCATTTTTTTTTTCCAAAATGTAAAATGTGTAAAGATAGACTTCTATTTATTAATATATTTATTAATTTGAATAAAGCGCAAAGTCAGATACGGATCGTATAAAACATGCGCGTGTATCACGTGCGGATGTAATGGCTGTTTCGCGATTCTTCGTCGTTATATATACGCGGCGAGTTCTGAAGCTGGACGAGCTTAATTATTCCTGATCGTCGAGCGGCGCGATAATTGAAACGCTCCCGAAGCTAATTACGGAGAATGCACAAGCGAGCGGATGGTTCATAACCCTGGCTATCTGTCTATCTCGAATGGATACACATGCGCGTGCGATACGTCGTGCAACTCACAAGCACGCAATATTAGTTTTATTTGATCGCCAATGTTTTCGTCGTATTAATGTCAGTGATTATGTCATGGATGTAATTATGGCACCGCGGTACGTAAGAACGGTTATTATCTTCTGGTCATCCAGTTTATGGCTATCGAGCTCTATTGCCGGCGGGGTGGGTTATCACAGGTTACTCTGCGTTGTTGCTTTTTCACCTTATTTGTAGCGCTATTGTGAGAATACACATATATCGATGGAAAGCTCATCCAACGAAAGATCGAAGATATTTCTCGAGACTTTGTGGGCCTTACAAAATTTTAAGTAACAACTGTATTAGTTATTTATTTGTTTTTCAATGATCTTTTTTTTTTTTTTTTAATAATTTGTAATAAAAATTTTAAATAATGAATATATAATAAAGATTTTATCAATTTCTTTTCTACACATGTCCAAAACTGATAAATAATTGTTCTCACATGATACTCGATTATATTTCAATTTGATTTGACGTAAGACATTGCTTCGTAAAAGTTGAAATACAAAGTTACATTCATTTTTGTGGAGTAAATTTTTCAACTAATCTGACCGGTTGCACTGTAGCGAAAGAATTATTAGCGTCGTCTTCAAAAAGCTCCCTTATCTACGCAAAATCTCTCTTGCCTACTTTCTCCGTTCTTTATCTCGTTAGAATAGAGCGGTGTGGCTACGTAAAGCATTAGCGTCAGGCGGCTGACCCCAATAATTTAATGCATATTACCGCCGGTTTATGCATGACGCGTCTTGTTTAAGGAGATAAAATGTCGGACTGCAAGAAGAGGTTGACCAAAAGTAAAAAATGGCTCCTGCGGGCTGCTGCGGTTTTCTCATAAAAAGTCTGCGACACGCGACATCGCTTACATTTTATTGCATTGTAAGCCTTCCCGGGTGTATTCAGGTGATTTGTTGCGAGCATGAATTAAACGTCCCGGAATAAAATGTTATGCAGTCACGAATACAAACGTAAACGTAACCCTGAAACTGCATAAAAATTGCATAAAAATATTTAATAAGTAAATTTATTAAACTTATTAAAAAAATTTAATAAGTAATTTTATAGCTTCTACTATATGTAACGTGTATTAATTAATACTCGCAAAGACATTGGTGGCGTTTCGGGTTTTCTGAGTTAATAATATAATCCGCGTAAGGAATCATCGATCGATGGCCGATTTATTTGACGATGGCGATTCAATAGAAAAATTGGCTCTTGCAAAATTTGTTGACGCGCGTATATATGTATATATCTCGCGATTTATCGATAACGTTCTGGATTTTCTAAGTTAAATAATTTTCTAAATACTTCTCTCGCACAGGATCTCTTTACAATTATGAATCCGCAATCTGGCGCGCGATCACGTCTACATCACGTCTACATATAATAGGATATAGAAAATTAAACATGAACGAATTAAACGTCGCGCGCGATCAAGAATCGAATGTAAAGTTACCTAGTCATGTGCGAAGTATTATAGCGAATGGCTCGAGGTTAAAATCCCGATCGTCATTACAGCGAAATCGTATAGCGTTTCATTGGAGCCACGATGCGAAAATGTCGGCGGTAAGATCTCTAATTCTCGATTAGAAGTTGCCAGCGTCGTTCTTAATGACTTATCGTTAATTAAATCTGCGCACTTCGGTCTTCTCCCCTTTATGCACTCTGCGCAGACCTAGAAACTGGGTTGCAATCTTTTTTTCGAAACGCTTGATCAACGGAGATGGTTTGATCATTTGGATAATACACTACTTATAAGATATATAGAGTGTCTTAGAATTATCGTCATTAATATCATTTTTTGAGTAACTTGGAATCCATTTGTTTTTAAGAATAATTCTTAAGAATTATTGATTTCTCAGTAAAAATATTATTATAAAAAAATGTGTAGAGTAATAAATCTTTAAGTTATTAATCTTAATAGAATTGAAATTATGTTGGACGATAATACTTAGTTTCTTTTTGTAAAAATCATAGTCTCTTCTAAGCGAGTATTAATGATGCATTTTACTGCATGATTCTTGCGTAACGTAGCAACAAACAGCGTATTTCATGTCAACCTTGACGTTCGATATGAGCTCATGTGTACATAAAATATTATTAGCAAGGATATGGCCTCCTTTGTTAATATTACGCACATTTCTTACCTAGTACAATTATCTAGCATAACTATCTAGTACAACTAACAATCTGCGCAAAATAAATTCTTTTTCCAATAAAAAAAATTTGTTCTTTTTTTTCAATAATAATAACAATTTTCGTGTCGTTTTTATTCAAGCGCATTAATAAAGACTTTGCAAAAACATAAAAATATAAAACAGCAATATGATCAATTGAATTTATATTATGCAATTATATTTTTGCCCGAAAAATTTTTTCTATAATTGTTTAATAATAAATCTTATGTTTTTCTTGTAGCAGAAAACACCAACTATTTTCGAGTAATCATCGATATATCTTTCCGACGATCTATGACAATCTCAAATGTTTCTACGCGAGCGAGAAAATTTGTCAGATAATAACGGAATAAGGTCTTTGTAGGCGTGGAAGCAGAAAATGTGTTTCCATGTTGATGAGATTATATAACGAGCATAAATAACGGAATATTGCCTCTACAACGCGACAGCGATACGATGAAAACTTTCGAAGGAATCTAGATTTTCTTCTTCGAATCGTCCCGTTGCAGTAAACAGCTTTTTGTTAAGACATAGTCGGAAAGAGTCAACAGTTTTTTTTTCCATCTCTCTTCCGCGGAAACATAGATCTGTATATCTCTACTCCAATTTGAAATGCGCCAAGAAATAAAATCAAAGAATATTTTTATATTCTAAAGAGATCATTAAATACATGAACGAGTTTAAAGAAAGCTTAAATCTTGCGCGATATTAAAAAATATTATGTATTATTTATAGATTTTTAATCGTTTAATTTCTAAAAATGTAAAGTCCTGTCAGAATCGATAAGTATGCAGAATACATTCAACTATTTATCGTAGATTACCTAGCAATATTACGTAAGCCCATAAGAATATACTATCGCGATGTATAATCAAGTCTGTCATACGCAATTCTTAAATTCATAAAAACGTCATTGCGTCAGAAACATTAATCAAGTACATCTTTTTACTCGCTGCACTTCATTGAGAAAAATTTTCACGTGCACGTATCTAACTACGTGCCCGCTCCAGTACATGAACACGTGGCTATCGAACACATATCAATAACTCTTCGGCAAAGCTACGCATCATGCATTCGTTGGTGAATCGACGTGCATACATGTTGTATGCATAATAGATATCACTACGGTTACTATAAAATTCCAATTTTATATGGTACATGAATTTGATCTTATATAGCCCGTTATTATATGATCTAAAAAAAGCGGCAAAAGAATATTACAAGCAACATTAGATATCTATAGTAGTTATTAATAATTAACATATAATTAAATTATTAATTGCAATTAATAATTTGCTAATTATATCGAATAATAAATTTTTTGATGATTTACCAAACGTTAAAACGAAAAAAATTTTCCCTCTACACTAATTTCTAGATTTTGCGATATTAAAATACAAGAATTTCAAAAGAGAAAATATCACAAAAGTTTTTATTTCTTATATTTTTTTAAATTTTTCTACGAAATTTGATTTGGCAACTATCAAAGTTATTTAAGATATTCCCGAAACTATCATTTATCACCCCATTAATTCAAACCAGACCAAGCATCGCTAAGCCAAACTCAGCTTTAGATCTGACGCAACATTAATGGCTACAAACATCTTCGCAGATCTATATCATTCCAAATCTATGTATCTTTGGTCCCAATTGGAGATCTCTATGGAATTTATAGCTGGCGATTCAAACACGCACCGCTATGCATCACGATCGTAAGTTAGCCGGATGACCGTACGTGTCTTCCTACATTGAGTTAGCCGCCGTTTACGCAATGCCATGACGCTTGCGTTCCGCGTAATTTCAGTGCCCTATATGCGGGCGTCCTGCCGTCCTCGCTGCCGAGGGTACCACAGCGTCTTTCATCTCGCGAATCATTGCGGATTATTCGTACGAGAACGTGATGTGAAACGATTACTCCCGACGTGCTGCTAATCGAAGCGTGTAGAAATGAAAATGACCTATTGTTACGTACGCACTGATGTTGTTTAATGCCGAGTTAATTATAATTGCATATAATATAATAAGATTCGTAACAAGCGCATTATATTTTCCGGCTTCTTGTTAAAATATTAATACATAAATACATATTAATACGTTTAAAAAAATATTGATACATTTTAATACATTTTTTAAATATTAATACATAAATCCGTAACATAATTAATAATTAATTGATATTTACCAAATATTTTCTTAAATAAAAAATCAAAGTAAAATTATATTGAACTGTAGCCATCAAACTATAGAATTTTTAATATATTCTAGGTAAATTCATATTTATTCTCACGCGTATTATGCAATGATAATTTTAACATTAATTTAAAAGTTTAAAGTCTAATTAATTACATTGCTAATGAAACAATAGAACTCTCTATGAAATGTTTTTTTCCCAACGGTTACGTTAATGTAGCCATTCTGACCTCGTAACTATTCAACTGACAATTGGAACGCGTTAATAACGTTAATTGGTACATATAAAATGTAGGCCAACGCTAAATGAAACTCAAAGGATACAAACTTATTTGAAAAATGTATTAAAGTTCAAGGATAAATTGTCATTCTTTGTTGAAACTTTAAGTCGCATTTCAGTCCCATCATGCAATATCCGGCAATTTTAAACAGTATTATCTTTTAACGTGTGAATAATTGAGTTTTTCTTATCTTGACGTAGCGTAATTCTCGAGATTCCTTCCAACATATAGATACTATATACATATACATACAATAGTTTAATTTAAACTCATCTATCAACAACATAAATAAAATATTAATTATTATACAAATTGATGAAATAATAAAATTTTTACGCTACTTTTATAAACTTTCTTATTTTATAATTGATTATCTCATAATATTTAAATATTATTTTAAACAGATATTAAAAAATATAATATATTATATTTAGAGAAGAGAAAAAGAGAGAGTAAAAAAAAATATATAATTTTTAATATCGAGAATTGCGATATCCATGTGATCAACACTACTAACGATGTTTTAAAAAAATGTCAAATTTTCAGAATTTCTACAAATAGTACTGCGAAAAGAAAGACAACAGTAGCTCACGTGTCTCACGGTATATCATCGATAAATCGGCAGCGAATAGCTTGTAAATCATTCTGTCAGTCAATACTGATTGGCAGAACAACATGCCCTCTATACATTTTTAGAAGTAACGCCAACAGCCAGCGACGGACATATAATTTGACTTGTTAAACCGATCCATTAAGGAGATATGGTTATCGCCAGTGTCGTCATCGGCCCTGTTGCGCGGGTGGATTCGAGGTCGTCCGTTTCCATCGCTAACTGCGCTGTCAAACACACGGAGAAATTCAAATTGCTTTCTGCTACCAAGAGATATTTTTGGAAGCACGACGTCTCGTCATTAGCCGATTGGACTGCTAAATAAAACGCATTACGCTATGCTTATTTGAATGTATACTCTATGGTTTTGTAAAAATATTACAACATTAATATATATGCGAAAATAAAGAGAAGAGATATGTTTGATATGTAAAATAACCGGATTTAACTATCATAAAACCATGGATTTACGCCATTGTGATATTTATCACATTGTGTCATCAAAAATAACTCTTCTTTCATTGATTGAGCTATCACAATGTCTTTGCAATCAATGACATTCTGAAAATTTTTGCGTGTGAATTTTTCTAATGATACGTTATCGAGAAAAATATTATTTTCGCCATCTGCTGGAAAACAGTAATTGACTGAATGGAAGATTGCCGTAGTCAAAAGTCACGCGATGCCGTCGAGAACCGTTTAAAAGCCGCATTTCTCTTGTGCCGGCACGTTTCCCGTCATTATCAACGCCACGTGACTCTCAGACGCGGTGTATTATGAGTTACCGTGAGGTCGTAGATAATTAGCTTGTAAGAGACTTCAGACGGTGAACGTAAGACCAACAGTCGTCAGACGAGTCGCATGTCGCCGAGAAAACAAGGGCGACTGCGAGTCTCGCGATATCGCGGTACCACATTATCGATCTCAAAGCAAGGATGAAACATCCGCATGGACGATAAAAAGAGTACGCGAAGAAATTAACTCGCAGCTATAAAGTTTAACGGCAACGTTCAAAGGACGATAAATCTCCTTTACATCCCGAATATATTATGGTTGCAAATTGATATGTCGGTAACTCTGGTACATTTTGCGAGATGATAATCTCTTATACAACTCTGTATAATACCAAGAATAAAATGTTAATTTAAAAAAATATATAATGTATATGTAATATAAAATAATAAAAGTCATGTTTCTTTTATCAATATATTGTTTCGAATATAATACTATATGTTATAAATGAAAATAATTTTGATATTTGATCTTTCTGGCAGAATAAAAATGCGAGACTAATGGCACCGCATTAAGCAGATATAATAAAAAGTCTGTCTATTCTATTTTGTGCCGCCAATATAATAACTTGACCGTCAAGTCATTGAGTACTTCGAGTTCATGATGCAACGATAAAGTGATGTATAACGAGGCGTGTCTAGAAAATATGTAATCGCTCAGAGAATTTGCAAGAGAATTGATGCTCTATCAGTCGATCGCCTGATGGCAATTTGTTTGCCGAGACGTTTTATGCTTCACAATTTATCGTAAGCTTTTTATCGTTAAACCCTTTGCTTTGTTATTGACTAAGTCATACGAGATTGCAGATATATGTAAGTGAACTATGAAAGGTACTTATGCTGTGCGAACGAGAAAATAAGTTTCATACAAGAATTGAAAATTTTGGAATTATTAATAAATGTGTAGCTAGAAAGTTTTTAAAATATTTATCAATTTATCAAATTTTAAATAATTTTATTTAAAAAAAACAATATAAAATTGTTAATCGTTTCCAGATTAGGATTGATATTTTATTTTGACATCTATAAACAATGTAACACGTTGTCGGCATTGTTCAATGATTTATTGACACAATCGATCGTCGTTACTGTGTACTTTGCCTCGCTTTTTCTTTCACAACCTGGATGTAATTTAATACAATTAATGACCGCACCCGTAGTACGGCCTTGATCACGAGTGATTGTCGGTCGATATATCGAACACAGCATCGAAATTGCAACAGAAAGAATATGCTGGGAATGTCGTTTGACGTAACTAACGTTGTGATTGTTGCGTGACGGTGGCGTAGTTGTCGGAAACGTATATACTTGCAGGTGCACTGCAAATTTGAATATTCCCTGTCGCAATACGCATAACTGCGGTAAAGATGCATTCAAACGTTTCACACGTCAATTTAATCTTTCTGAATGCTTCGTATTAAAGTAGTATTTTTATAATAATAAAGTTCATATAATTTGATAATTTTTGTGTAATCATTAATTTGAATTGACGGCATTGATATTAAAACATGTTAAATTAAGGTCAGTTAAATGTATAACGTATTGTATATAAAAAAAGATGCATTTAATAATACGAGAATATTTTATTAATAATTTGCTTCTTTACCTTTGTCCCAAATTATTAATTTTACTGATTCCAATTCATTGGATTATTCGCGATGTCGGTCGATTTGAAGTTACAGAACGTAAAATTGCATAATATGCAGATTTGCGTAATGTAAGCCTTTTATCAAATTCGAATATTCACTAAATTATGCGTCGCGGTAGATTGGCACATTCCGGCACAGACCATCGAAAAATTGCCGCTCGCACACACTTTGTTAGTCGTTTTTAACCAGCGTCGCGATACATGCAGGTATTTTAATATGCGGTCTTGTCGTATTTCACTTTTCACCGCAAATTGCCGCTCGATGACACGTGCGTTGCATGATAAAGACGAGCTTTGCGAGGCAATTTCTTTATTCCCACTGGTAAAAAGCGCACACACAATTTTATTAATTAACTTAATTGGCAGCTTTGATAACGTACAACGTGCCGCGTCGAAAAGTACCATAAATTTTTTGTCAGCCTTGGAATTCATAGCGATACCCGCATCTTTAAATTATGACGTGCTGTGATATGGAGGGAATCAATTGACACTTGCGCGACTTGATGAAGAATAACGGTTGTTCTTAATACTTTTAGGACGGCTTAATTCACGATATTTTCCCAGCCACGATGCGTTAATATGAGAAAAGTATAACGTTTTATTTTGAATATTGAAAAATGTGTTTTTAATATTATCTATAAATATATTTTCAATCAGCACACAATAGACAAAATAGCAAGACTGAAATTTATATTATTGAAACTTTAACATTACTGAAAATAAATTTTCTTTCACGTGTCACTATTAAAAAAATTTATAATAATATATGATTTCTATTTTTTTCATTTGATAAAGAATATCACTGCAGTATCACTCAAAGTGTTCTGAAGGCGATTCGATCACATATGATCATGTAACATTTCGCAACCTTAGTAGAAATCACGAATACAATGTCATGTCTTTTGTTTTGTGCATGCGTGAGAAACTAAGTTACAATTCAATGTATTTTTACGTAAGTCAGAACACTCGTTATTAACGCGAGTCGTTAGATACTTTCGCAATTCGCTTTGAAACCGTTTCCAAGAAAGTTATTTTGTGTTCTTTGATCTTTTTAATCAGATAGATACATACATGTTTGTGTGATATCATGCGCATCAATGCATGCATTTATCGAAGATAAAAAGTCCATGAGAGAAAATTTACATAAATTACTATTTCTAATATACTGCTATTTAAATAAAAGGAACGAATCT
Source organism: Formica exsecta (assembly GCF_003651465.1). Classification (NCBI taxonomy): domain Eukaryota; kingdom Metazoa; phylum Arthropoda; class Insecta; order Hymenoptera; family Formicidae; genus Formica; species Formica exsecta. The sequence continues at coordinate 53,196 of NW_021851451.1, read as the reverse complement.
TGAAACGCGATACCGCGTAAGGAAGATATAAATGTTTATATAAGAAATGGCTCAGAACGTGACGATAACTGTTTTTCTTTTTATATCATATTTGCAATGATCCAGAAAGAAACGTAAGGATCAAATTCAAAGATAGCTAGCAGTAATTTGACACTTGATGAGCAAAGATGATTTGAATAAGTCGTATGTAAACAAAAACGCTTCGTCAGCAGCTGATGGCAGAGATGAAAAAGATCTTGCGAGTAGGATCGCGTGATTCTGAATCACAATTTGCACTTTACGACACGGTAAGTCTAATTATACCAACTGTCATAACAAATGAAAGATATAAATAGCGTCGTCTCAACGAATCTCTCTCGACAAGAAAGATATCTTGCAATTTGAAAATCATTTTACACGAGAATGATACAATCTTTTTTGCATTTTTTATCATATCACAAAATCTATTTTTTATAATATTTAATCGTTTTATTAAATTTATTAAATTTGAATATATTTGACATAAATATGATGGATAGCGACACTTGTAGTTAATCCTTGATTCGAAATTAAATGTTACATATTCCCTCCCTATTACACACGTTGGATTAATTAAAAACATGAAATCGGAGGCGGAGCGTAGCATCACGCACGAATTGACTCGAATACCACAAACATGAGACACGGTCACCTCGTTATTAATTAATTATAGGAATTAGCTCGCTCGCACGCGACCATTATCAGATCGGCCGTTACCAGATGAATCATGAAACAATTATTTCCGATATATATACTATAAAATATCTTTACGCGCGTATTATAGAGTATATAATAAATGATATCTGTTATATGGTATATGGCAATGATATTATATTTATATAATATAAATAGATTATATACAAGCTTAATTAAAAAATAACGTGCTCGTATATGAAAATTTTCTGTTTCGCGAGAGCAGAAGAAATATCGACTAAAACTCAATCCATTTCAGTTTGTAGAGAATTAAAAGTAAATTTCTACAGGTATTAAAAGTAATACCCCCTAGTAAGATATTATTGCATATTCGATTTATTTAACACAGTCGATTGAAAGCATTTCGTTTTCATTCTCATTGAAAGAGTAGTTCTGACTTTATACAGCCTCTCTCGTAGACTGCAGAATATTGCCGAGGTTCGCGCGCTATGTGCGTTAGATTAATTAACACTCTCATGAAATGGTGATGTTAATGTCTACGTATATGTACATGGCAAATGTGAAAAAGCTCGATATCAAAGCTTTAGAGAGCTCATAATTACATATATGTGTATAACGAGCACGATCAATTAGTGCTTTATGATTATTTGACTTTTTTGTATAAAAGATGCAGTCTAAAAACAAATACATTTTTATTTAATATTGTACAATAACTTTGATCTCATTTGAAAGATAATTTAATTCTCTACAACTTTTGTTTTGGTACTTTTTGTTAAAAGACACATACTTTTCCTGATATTTGTAAAAATGTAAAAAATAACCGTGATTTTAGAGGATTTTGGGCGCTAACTTTTTAGGGAAGTATTTTTCGACCCATGTATATTGGAAACTTTTTGTTCGGAATTAAATTATCTTTCAAATGAGATCAAAGTGATTGTAGTTCGCTGCATAGGTTTTGAAATAAATCAGTTTATAACCAATTTCAAATGTACCGAAAAGTGTTTTTTCGGCTATTGACGGTTATTCCAAAACCTATGGAGCGAACTATTGGGTTGAACGGAAAGTTCGT
>NW_021851451.1:39902-51301 GCF_003651465.1 Formica exsecta | reverse complement strand
TTATTCGAAAACCTATGGAACGAACTACAAATCTCATTATCTCATTTGAAAGATAATTTAATTCTCTACAACTTTTGTTTTGGTACTTTTTGTTAAAAGACACATACTTTTCCTGATATTTGTAAAAATGTAAAAAATAACCGTGATTTTAGAGGATTTTGGGCCCTAACTTTTTAGGGAAGTGGTTGAACGGAAAGTTCGTGCCGTTTTTTACTAAGAGATAAAGACCTAAAAAATGGCACAAACTTTCCGTTCAACCCGATACAATAACAAATCTAGATTTAATTTTTATTATGTAAAATTTATCTCTTTTAAAAAAATTATATTTAATAGAACTTTTTTATATATCTCGAAAACGAGATATTTCTTTGAATATACCTAATTAATATAAAGCAAAAAGATTAATACAGATTATAATCGAGAACATACTCCTTTCCGAATAAAATTGAACTCGCAAACAAAATTTACATTAACTTCCGTATTATCTTTGAATTAAAGCATGCAGCTGCTTCACGACCGATATATTTTCCCTCGTCAAATTATCGAAAGCAGCCTACGCATCCGGATAATATCGACGAATTACGTGGAACGAGAGTGGTTAACACACGGTAAATTTCGATTGACCGTAGGGGTCAATGATTGGTCGATCAAGTTCAGCAGTCAGTTAGCCGACAGTTAGTCTGCTGTCGTCTGGCTAACGACTTAATGACGGGAATTCACCACTTACGAGTTCCTCTTTTTCTCCCCTATTCTCTCCGGCCTTTCCTCTCTCTCTCTCTCTTTCTCTTTCCGTTCCTCTTTTGTTCGTAGTTCTTCTCTCTTTCGTTGGCAATGCTATTCGCGTAAAACAACGCGGTCGACAGACCAGTAACAATGTCGGAAATTAGTCGCCACTTAAACGAGATCGTCATTAACCCTTATTGTGCTGCATCAACTAGTTATATTGGAAAAAGTAAAATATTCAAGCAAGAATACGTGTTAAAGTGCACATACGACAAGATAATAGACCTGGTCTTTTCAGCTGCAGCTTCAAAAAGAGATTTTTTTCTTTTTCTTTTACATTTTAAATAAAGTGATTTTAATTAAAAGCAATATCTCTGTAACATGTACTATTGAAAAAGAGACTTTAGCGTACTGACAAATTTAATTACAATTAATTAAATTTATTATCTTTCGAATTCAGAATATATATTTGGAAAACTTGTTACTAATATCTATGCAAAAGTCTAATAACTGATTAATACTAGTGTATGTTAAAATATTAATGTATGTGTATTAGAATATAAATATTGAGCAATATAATAATAGTAAAAATAATTTTAGAATTTTAATGCAATTATATTTACTATTCAATTAATGTCAAAATCAAATGCATCTTTAGGTGAATAGTCTTTATTTGTTACATTTTTCACATTTTCATCGCTGTTAAGTGAATCGATCCTTCGGAATGGTTGGTTGGCGTGTAAAGATAATCATTTCAAACGCTATCATTTGCGGCACATTAAATTAAGGCTAAGCCTTATCCGATGATCGCAATCTAATCTTTCCTCAGGTGTAATATGCTTTAACTGATATATCTATATATGGTCAATATTATAGTCACTTGTCGATCGTCACTGTTCAATATTTGTAAAAAAAAATGCTGATCCAGGATTTTTTTTAATAACAAAGAATAATATCCTTCTTATATTACATAATATCAATATGTTTGTAACATATTTGTAATATGTATGCGTATTTAAATAGTTCTTGTCTTAAATTTATCTCTGCTAATATACACGACATTTCCGCAGATAAATTTTTCTTTTAACTAGCAATTAGTATTAAACAGCATGTTACTACATCTAATTTACCGATGGAAATTCTATACTTCGCGTGCTTTAGCGCTAAAGATGCCGAGTAATTCTTTACGTAATATATCGTTTCTTTTCCTGCGTTTTGCATGTCGATGGGAGCGGACACATTCATTAGTAAGAGCTTGTGGAACACTCATAAGCATTTTGATTTTCGTACTCTGTGTTTTCAAAAGTGTGCAAAAATTATTTAAATTTTTTATCATAATGAAAATTTCGGTCAAAATTTAAGTATCTGGATTGAAATTATAAAGTTGAACTTTTTGCCTCTTAAGTGAATAGTGTAGGTGTAAATTTCACAAGATGGATGTAAGTACTAATAGGCATTGGATTAGTTACAAATAATCTAACAAAAATTGATTATATTATCACTGCCTTATAAATTATGAAATATTTAAGAAAATAATTTAACATTACATATTTCTATGTCTCATAATCATTATACTACAGCTAGATATGTTTTAATATCAAATCACATTTGAAAATTCTGTCTAAAAAATCTCTACTACGAATTTTTCAATAAATCATAATAAAAAGAAATTTGCTTATAGACATCAATTACCGAGGGCGAAATCCACAGATTGCAATGGCAGGATTACCTCGTGATTAGCGTAATCATGTTAATTTCCGTCAGCATAGGGATCTACTATCGATTCAGCGGTGGTCGACAACGTACGGCAGCGGTCAGTTTCTAGAAAATAAATTTTTATGCGGCAAATCGATTTGGCGTTAAACTGATGCGATCGCAATAACTCGCACACAAATCATATCAACGCATGTTATGCATTCGATCTCGTTTCGCGATAAATACTATCATCTGCGTAAATTACAGATTATCGCTACTGCTAATAAATTAAATTCCAAATCTCGTAAATATTGAGAAAAGTAATAGATTCTTTAACAAAGTTTATATTGCAATTATAAAAACACATTTTCTCGTTCTATTTTTCTTCTATTCTTAAGGAAAAAAAATACTCAACATAACTACTGTGTCAACCGTAATTTTCCTTAAGATAACCAAAAATGCCTTTCATAATTTTATCAAAAATTTATTTAAACCAATGTTTTAATAAAAAACAAATAGATATTTTAATTGATAAACTAAATATATAAATATATTGTGTTTTAGCCTTTTGGTGGTTAATACGGTTGAATTATTACCATAGAACATTTCGAAGATCTTCCCTTAGAAATAGAATAATACCAAGTGCCGATTAATTTTACTCGTCGTAATGACGCAGAAAAATACTGTGCATTAGAAATAAAAAAATATCCTGTGTACGAAGCTGTTGCTCAATCGCACAATTATCATTGACAGGAATACTTTACCGCGGACAGTTCGATGGGTGTCTTTCCTCTCTCGATTGCCATGATGGCCTCTCACATATCGGCAATTAGCATGCTCGGAATGAGCGGGGAAACTTACATCCGCGGCATGTTCCTCGTATTATTATATCTCAGCAGCATTTTCATCGTGCCGATTATAGCTTTCTGCTATCTACCAGTCTTCTTCGAAGTGAAGGTCGTAAGCATCTATGAGGTAATTGTCAAATAATCACTCAAAATATTGTCTATTATTTTCGACGTTGTTCTCTTCGAAGACGGCCAGTTATATTGCGCAAACATATATGTATATGTTATAATCGAATACATTATATAAAATTTATCAAATTTTGTAACACAGCAAAACGAGAAATGTAAAATTAATTTGCAAGTATAAATTAATCGGAAATTTTTGAAGTATCCGAATCAAATTGCAAAATAGTTTCTTTAATAGTTTATTTTGAATAGATCTGTTATTAAAGAAATTATTAAAACACAAAGAAATTTTGTGCTTCTATTTATGTGCAAAAGAACAAGTGAGATAGTTATTTTTGCAAATTTCTGTTTTTCTTTTCTTTTAGTATCTGGAGAAACGATTTGGATTATACGTGCGATTGCTGGTGAGCGCGGCAAACTTTACCGAAACGATGTTACTGACCGGTGTGATGCTGTATGCTCCTTCGTTAGCTCTCGAGGCCACCGCAGGATTATCGAGTCTTATGAGCATCTTGGTACTCGCCACAATTTGTACCTTCTATTCCACGATAGGTGGTATCAAAGCGGTACTGGTCACCGATATCTTCCAGGGCTTGCTCATGATCGTTGCTCTCAGCACTATCATCTTAATTGTTGCCATGGAGATTGACGGAGGAATTGGTGGTATTTGGCGTATTGCTCTGGAAGGGAACCGTCTTGATGTCTCCAAGTAAGATAATCGATATGAAGCCATATATTTTATGTGTGTTCTCAGAATAATATATTATTTGAAGATATATTTATTTACTATGATATAAACTCATCTTCAAATAATAAAATTTATAAGAATATTAATAAGATTTTTTCCTTCTTTTTTTTTTAGCGTGAGTTTGGATCCAACTGTCCAGTATACGTGGTGGAGTCTTTTGATCGGCGGAGGATCGATAGGTCTATCCTTTCTTGCAGTAAATCAAGTGCAAGTTCAACGTTTAATGACCGTTAAGTACGTCTGTATTTATTCCGCGCAAGAGTATTCAGCATATTTTACGATGATTATTTTTTCATTTCTATAGAAGCGTAAAAGTCGCTACGAATGCCCTGCTGCTGTGCGGTCCTTTCATCGCACTGATAGGTTTCTTAACATGTTTCACCGGATTGGCGCTATACGCAATCTACAAAGACTGCGATCCTGTAGCCTCCGGAAAGATCACCACCTACGATAAAATAGTGCCGTTTTTCACCGCGGAGAGATTGTCACCTGGATTGGTCGGGCTTATCGTTTCCGGCATTTTCAGCGCTAGCTTGAGCACGATTTCTGCTATGATGAACTCGTTGGCGGCAGTGGCGCTCGAGGATTACGTTAAGCCGCTGCATCGAAAGTTCGGGGTGGAATTTTCTGATAAGAAAGCCACCTTCACAGCCAAAGCTCTTACTTTTTTAAACGGCGTTCTTTGCTTGTTCTTAGCATTGTTGGCGAAGACGATGGGACGGTTGGTTGCCGTCGCCTTCAGCATACACGGAGCTATTGGCGGCCCCATTCTGGGTATCTTTACTCTTGGAATGCTATGTGAGAGTGCTAACGAGATAGGAACCATCATTGGCATGATTACAGCATTAATCGTTTGTATGTGGGCTGCTTTCGGGCATCCGAAACCACCCGTCCCGGAACTACCGATATCGGTCGAAGGTTGCGCAAATTCTTCAGCGTTGATGCTCGCTGAACAGATGAAGCTCAACAGGTACGATATTTTCAAAAATCATTGTAAAATGATACATACAGCGTTCAATTAATATTTTCCAAACTTTACAAATAATTAAATTGCATTTTTTTACAATGTTAAAAGCATAAAATAATATTAGTTCAATATTTTTAAATAATCTACGTAAAGTCAATCAATTAAATACATAAAGCTTCAAATTTAATGTCGTCGAAATATCATGTTAGTTATTTCACAAATGCAAGATTAAAAATTTAGAATTAAAATATGAATTATCGACAATTCTGTATATCGTCTTATCGCGGCTATTCAAAATTCCGAGTCATCGATGTTGTTATGGACACAAGGATATTTCGTGCCGCAGTAATTAGCTGCAAGTTAAGCGCTACTTCCCGATTTCTTTCACGCTCACAGCGCTTTCTCATGGACGATAAGCTCGCTATTCGACATTCCCACGGCGGTAAATAACGCTAATTGCACCGTTAATAAACTGAAATTACGGTTGTCCCATGGAATCCTTGCCGCGCCATTATTAGCGGGATTAGATATATTATTGCTTTCTCTTTGTCGGCGGAAACTCGCGTAAATCGACGGCTCTATTTTCAACGATGCAAGAAATTGAGAAGCTGTCCGCGCGAAAAAGGCGTAAAAATAAACAATCTCATTTAATTGAAATAATCTCTCTATAATAATACACAGTAATACAAATTTACTTCTCTTTCTCTCTCTCTCTCTCTCTCTCTCTCTCTCTCTATCTCTATCTCGAGCGTAATTTAAATACAAATAATATTTTTATGTTTTTTTTGCAGTACTGTAGAACCAGACGAATCGTACTTTTATCTTTATCGTATCTCCTATTTATGGTATAATCCTATGGGATTAATAATTACTTTAGTGGTTGGATATACAGCGAGCTATATAGTACGGCTTATTCAACGCGGAAACATTATTGAACATGATCCAAGTTTGTTTGTGCCATTTGTGGCCGCCAGGATCAGACGGCGACGCCAAGACGCGCAGAAAATTACGAACAGCCAGATCTTCGTTCTGGAACCTAGCCATATAAAATGAGGCTTTTATAGTTAAATAAAATCTATAATTATTTATAAACAAATATATGTTACACACACACACACACACTTCAAATCGAGCAGACAGTAAAATGATCCAGGGCGCTTAATACTATAAGGATAATTGACTGATTCCATTATTTTAAGGAAATAAGGCTAAAAATAAGGCTTACTTTGATATTCGCTTATATATATATCTGTTCCATAACATATTTTTATTTGGTCTTTTATTAAAATAACGTAAGAATAAAATAATGTTGGTAGTTAAATAAATTGAATATCTCTGCATATATATACAATTACTTATTATTATTATTATAAAATTGCCTATATTTCTCTTTATTATATTAAATAAAACACATTTTAATAATACTTTATTTTTATTTTGTTCGTCTCAATATTTATATATTGTATGTGAATGATAATATATAATATATATTTATATATTAAATTGGTAATACAATTAACGTCCACATACATGATAATATTATTAAAAACATCTTAACGATGCAACTAAGTTTTATTTGGTAGAAAATTTTCGTTTTGTCGATTTATGCAATTATGGCTACAGAGCTATTATCCAATTATAAGGTAAGCGAAAACCTGCCTGTAAATCGGCGACAGTACCTTGATGAATGTAAGCTCGAATGAGATTCACGCGTACCAGTTTTTCGACGGCGGCTTCGTCTCTGCATTAATTTGCAATTTAACGAGCGCTGATTGGCGGAAAAGAGTAATAGTGTGAGTACGTGTGTATTCGACGATGACGACGAACCGGCGATTTAAAGGATTCCATTACATTGCTGCCGAAATTGGCGCGACTTATCTCGTAATCGTTTACGGCAAATTATCGTGTCCAGTTCGGGCAAGCTTTTAATTCGTTTAATCGAAGTTCATCTGTGCAGCGGAACGTTGTTACTCTTTGTGTGACGTATAATTGGATGATCAAAAAAAGAAGCAGTAATTGATACGTTGCTGAATTTGTTCACAATTTCCGTTACAAGAAAAACGTCATACTTTCTTGTAATTTTATAATGATATCTATTTAAATTTTTAAAACGCTATAAATTTAAATGACGCACGATATAAGTTTTATTTCGGAAGAATTAATCATCAAGAATTTTTCTCGGATATTGTAAAAAGAAGTATATATGATATGTCAATTTCTTTCATTTATTTTAAAACTGGCGTCAGATAAATTTTGAATGAAGTAAAGAATTTAAATTAAATAAGGCTATACATAAAATTGACGCGATAAATGTATCGCAATAAGACCTTTAAAATCCGATTTACGTTGAGAATATAAGATTTCCAAAATAAACGACTCGTAAACTCCACAAATTGAAACGCAAACCAATTTTCCTCGCGCGCGCGATCCACCCTGGAACTTCACCCCAATCTACACGGGAAATTCGCCGTTATCACATGTGCATCGCATTGCATTTTCAGCATCGCGAAGGAGTCGGCTGAGAGAATCCTCGGAGGATACCGGGGGACGATACCTATAGAAATGCGCATACGTACGTACGAGCACACAATGGCTGGAACTTTCGTCCAACCCCCGCGATTCACGGACTTGCATTTGAAATTGAAATCACGTGAGTTCCGTGGTCTCTCGGCTTCATACGCGTCCGATCTTGATCATCGACGCGTTCCTCTTTTTATCTCTCCCCTTTCCCTCTCTTTCCTATTCCTGCCCTTTTTAGTCATCCCTTTTTCCTGCCACATCCATCCTCGCTGCTCGCTCGAGTTGTGTGAATATGTATGAGTTATCTGGCGCGCGGCCAAGACGAATTTCAAAGCAGAAATCCTACCGACCGGTTCACTCATCGGCGCAGCCGACGTGTTTACGTTGCGACGAATTGTTTATTCGGAAGGGATGGGAGGGAAACTCTCTGAAGCCTTCGAGGATTTCGCGGTTAAATTTATTCAGGGCTTTAAGATTGGACAATAGAACGATAAAGTGTTATCTCCATGACGTAGCTAGTAATATCTCATTCAGACTCTCTATATGTGCTGTTGATGTGCGATGTGCTTATGAATATGAAAAATGTGATATAAATTGCAATTGCTAAAATCAATAAAATTATTCCAGCCATATTTAGTACGATAGTTTTAGATAAGAGAGGAAGAGGGAGAATATATGTATAAATATAAGATAAGAAGTTATTATTATCGATATCGTTGTGTGTTCCAATTTCGGGAGAGCAATCACGATTTGGAAATATTCGCCACGTCGAAAAGTTTACATCTCGTGCCGGATCTTGGGTCTTTCGCGATAACCTATGCAAAAGACAGTTCGTGCATACGATGCGGAATTTTCAGCGGTGTAGCCGACCCATGTATTATAGAAAATACGATATCCATCTCCTGTCAAGATCCGCGGATTTTACGGTTGCTGCGGTACCTGATTGCCGTAAAACGATAAAAAAACAACAGCTTGTGAGAACTTAGAATCGCACATAACATGCATGCTATTTAAAAACCCTTATTTAACAAGACCCAGAATTCTTAAACAGCAGCTCATCCTTTACATAAAAAGAGAAAATTTATATATTTTAAAATTTATTTGTTTTTAATTTAAAATATATCCTAAATCCTTAAAATATTCTTTAGAATTTAAATCTGTTGAGACTTCACATTATTTTTGCAAATCCCGATATTACAAACAGAAATATCGTCTTCTGTCTTTTGTCTGGGATCAAATCCACGATCGGCATCGTACTTATTGGTCGAGATCTAGACACACGTTATTACGAAAAATGCCTCGAGGTCTTGGCTGCAATGGACGGTGCAAGTTACGAGATGGTCAGTTGCGGTTGCAGCGTGTCTCGCAGCGTGCCCTTCCTGCCGATTTAACGGCAAAACCATCCGACAGGCGGATCTCTTATCTCGGGCTTAAGTGCAGCTTGGAGCTCGCCACCGCGTCCCGATCGTAACGGCGCGTTGGGATTCACGAAGCGAGCCGTGTGAAATGATGGCTACCGGGAAGAACGCGGCGTAGGGGCGGATTTAATGCACCACGAACGATCCTGAATTGACTTGTAAAACGGAAAGAGTAAATCGCGCTCGCGGGAGAATATCGATCCCCGCCCGTTTCAGATATGGACGTCTGGCTCATATGTTATCTCGCGGGAGATGGAAATACACGATGTGCGGAAATACATGAAGCCATGGGAAATATGGCAGTTCCTTGTCGAAGCCGGAGGTTAAAATACGATATATTATATATACACATATATTATGATATATTTCCGATATATCACGGTGTAAAAGGTGAATTTGATCTCTTTAGAAATTTTCAATTTAATTTCAGGATCTAACAATTTAAAATTATGCTGCATATAATATTAAGTAGAAATGAAAAGAATATTATTAATAATAAATTATCTATCTAACGTACAGCCTACGCGCATAAAAAACTTTTTATTTAAATTGCATATTTGCGATCAAAATTACGGAGACACAATATAATTTCTAGAAATGTCTTATTACAGTGTGAAGTGTTAGTTTATGAACCGCCCCTGTGGCGACGCAGCTGATACTTCCATCTGCTGCGATCTTGTTGCTCTCCCGCATTTATTGTGCGAGGTATTTGCTAGCACTTTGTCGGCGAGCTTGTTATAGCAGCCGAGAGGTGTTCGACGTATCGAACTCGATCGGTCTATTGTTAGCGGGCGTAGTCACGCAACAGATAGTCGATCGTTTCGTCCGGATCGGCAAATCGTTTCTAGCCCTTCAACTGACAGATCCATTTTTCCTCTGGGCACGTTTTAGAAATATTGCTTTGTGTAATCGTCGCAATATTTTATGCGACTTATCATTTTATTATCCATCTTGCACATCGTCGATTGACATTCGAGATATGTAGAAAAATCATATTTTGTAATTAAAAAAAAAAGAATAGAATTTCTTTGATTCGCAAATTTTGTTTAATTACACAGCAATCCGACTTATCATTTTATTATCCATCTTGCACATCGTCGATTGACATTTGAGATATGTAGAAAAATCATATTTTGTAATTAAAAAAAAAGAATAGAATTTCTCTGATTCGCAAATTTTGTTTAATTACACAGCAATCGTATAATTATATATTTCTTGATAGCAAAAAATAATTCACGATACGCCTGAGGAATTTACGCAACAGTGATTTTCACTGCCACCCATGATGGTGATGACATTACACGTCGTGTGTATTTACGGCCGGAAGGGAAGTTGTCAGTCACAACGCACTCGTAACTGTGATACTATGTAACATTCGGCGTGGCTTTGAAAAACAACCCTTAATCATTTTAACGTTTTTCCGTCGGGGAGAGCTGTTCAAACAGCAGGTCGACCGATATTCTCACGCGCCCTTTTTAAGATATGGGTGCGTCTGTGTCAACAAACAGCCACCTTTTAGACACGACTTCTCTTCGGCTCGCGGTAATCGTTCGTTATCGTACGCCAGGCGTGTCGATTACGTTTTAACTCGTGAAGCACGTGTCTGCCGATGACACATACGGGCAAAGGACGCTGTACAACCGTGTGAGCTTAATTATCCTCGATTGTAGAACTCGATTTTTCCTGCACGGAAATGGCGTAAATTATAGCATCATATTACGTATGCCGTATTATTCGCGGAAAATAGGTTTGGTTGATAATGCATTTAATTGTTTATTGAAGCAAAAGTTATAAAATTTACAGTTCGGAACATAGTGTTTAAATATATTTTGCAATTGTAATAAAATATTTATAATTTTATTATAATTAGAAACATATACATATATAGGTATATATATATATATATATATATATATATATATATATATATATATATATATATATATATATATATATATATATATATATATATATATATATATATATATATATATATATATATATATATATATATATATATATATATATATATATATATATATATATATATATATATATATATATATATATATATATATATATATATATATATATATATATATATATATATATATATATATATATATATATATATATATATATATATATATATATATATATATATATATATATATATATATATATATATATATGCGTGCAAGCGAGACAGCACGGGTGGCGCATGCGCAAGCAGGATAGCAGGAAGAGACAGTAAGGCATGCGAGGTTGTATAGATATATATTTGAAACATATTTAACTTATTTACAATATTTACAATTATTTACAGGAACGGCTCTGCCGTTACAAACCAATTG
>NW_021851451.1:21618-36482 GCF_003651465.1 Formica exsecta | reverse complement strand
ATATATATATACATTTCTACCTATAATTAAACAATTGTTCGACGACCTGCAACTTTAATATTTATTTTCTATTCGGTATAAAAATTTATATAAATTTATTATGATACTGCAAGAGTGCACTTTATTATACATGCGTAAAACGTAAATTCTCTCGAATAATGATGACATTTCGCGATATGCACCGGGAAGGATTATGCATAATTTTCTCGCATTGAAACGAAGCATGGCGTTTTGCATATGTAAGTATTTGTATAATGCGTAGCAAGTATGTATTCGCCGAAGATTTACAATCGTGACATTTTGCTTGTTAATATGAAATTAATTTGCCGTTATAAATTATACTTTTTGCGATACCGTTATAATAACAGTCCCTTGAAAGGTCGAGTGAGGATATGCACATCGAAGATTGCACACGCGAGTTGGAAAGTGCTGTGATCTTTAATACGCTTCTCTTGACTTCGGATAATTTGTCAGTACGGCGCGTGGAAATTATGAAGAACGACTCATTTTCGTCGGGTGAGAAAACTGCGTCGAGTCAATTTCAACGATATAATCGCAAATATTTTGCCGCGCGCGAGAAACACCGTTTTCAACAAACGCATCAATTTACCCGCATCGATATCGCTTTTGCGCCAATCGATTGCGACGTAATAACGCCGGAATAGACTTTAATTAAATAAATTACAACCTTGTGTCCGCACTTAACCTGCATTGTAAGCGCCATTATCGGCAAGATCGAGATAATACTAGATTCTGAAATAATGCAAAAGGTGCGCCGCAAAAAGTCATTTCATTGCGGCTCTAAGATATTATTTAATTAAATATAATATCATATCTATTAGTTTGTAAATATAAGCAGAATAATTATAGACTTCCAGTATTTCGCTATCGGCAATTTCACAAGAGATAAAGCTTATATAATATCTAATTTTTCTAATAATTCATATTTCGATGAGAAAGTTCTTTATCGATCTTTACGCGAAAAATTTCTTTGGCAAATTAAATATTTGTAGAAGATGCATATTACATAATTTTTAAAGAAACATCAATTTTTTTTAAATTGTTTTAAATGCGTGTATATTATTTTGCATATGTAAGTATTTGTATAATGCGTAGCAAGTATGTATTCGCCGAAGATTTACAATCGTGACATTTTGCTTGTTAATATGAAATTAATTTGCCGTTATAAATTATACTTTTTGCGATACCGTTATAATAACAGTCCCTTGAAAGGTCGAGTGAGGATATGCACATCGAAGATTGCACACGCGAGTTGGAAAGTGCTGTGATCTTTAATACGCTTCTCTTGACTTCGGATAATTTGTCAGTACGGCGCGTGGAAATTATGAAGAACGACTCATTTTCGCCGGGTGAGAAAACTGCGTCGAGTCAATTTCAACGATATAATCGCAAATATTTTGCCGCGCGCGAGAAACACCGTTTTCAACAAACGCATCAATTTACCCGCATCGATATCGCTTTTGCGCCAATCGATTGCGACGTAATAACGCCGGAATAGACTTTAATTAAATAAATTACAACCTTGTGTCCGCACTTAACCTGCATTGTAAGCGCCATTATCGGCAAGATCGAGATAATACTAGATTCTGAAATAATGCAAAAGGTGCGCCGCAAAAAGTCATTTCATTGCGGCTCTAAGATATTATTTAATTAAATATAATATCATATCTATTAGTTTGTAAATATAAGCAGAATAATTATAGACTTCCAGTATTTCGCTATCGGCAATTTCACAAGAGATAAAGCTTATATAATATCTAATTTTTCTAATAATTCATATTTCGATGAGAAAGTTCTTTATCGATCTTTACGCGAAAAATTTCTTTGGCAAATTAAATATTTGTAGAAGATGCATATTACATAATTTTTAAAGAAACATCAATTTTTTTTAAATTGTTTTAAATGCGTGTATATTTAAAAAAAATAACATACTTTGATTAATCACGTTATGATCGTTTGAAAAAATCGATCACTGCATTTAATCGCAAAAATCGCAAAGACCAATCGTTCCGGCTAACTCGTAAATTAGCCTTTATCAGCAATCAGAAAATTCGACTTCCGCATGTAAGAGGTAAGAGCTATGAGCACAACGTCGTCGTACGCAGCGGCGTTCTTCAAAGCAGTGCGTGTGTGCGTCATGTAGTGTGCGTGCGCGGAACGATCGCGTAAAGCCGTTCACCGTGAATTCCAAACGAGCTCGTCTACAAAGTCTCGTTGATTAAAAAAGCATTTCCGTACCTTCCTTAAAGAGTTTGCAATAAAGAGAATATAATTGTTTGCGTGTGCGTGTATATTCCGTCGCAAATATAAGTCGGAAATAGTTTAGATTATTGTTTAATAGAAGACATGACGCGTCACTGACCGATTTCGAGAATCTCGTATAATTTTGGCACGTTTCCGCCTCTTACGTAATGCGGTCGTTGCACCGGATCGTCTAAAATTAACGGCTAGTTGAATTCTACGCGCATTATATTGTCGTGCAGGCGCCAATTGCTATTATTTTCAGGAATTACGCACGAGAATAATATTTCCGCAAATGTAAGTATAGAATCCTTTGAGCTGTTTTAATACCAAATTTATAAGAAAGATCTAGGAAACATTGTAATATAATTTATGCCACTCGTTAATGAAATTAGCTGACATTGAGTTTGAAAGATTCTCTTGTGGAACGGACATTTAAATCTTCTTGCACAAAAGAAAAACGCAAAACTTTCTGCATAACAATGCACGCTATAAATTGAATCATGTACAAACAGCATTTCCTGTAGCGACTCTACGGACGCGACAGCGGATACTTTGTTCGCATGCACGAATACAATTTAGTACCACAGCATACATCATTGGATCTGATTGTGAGACTTCTTGGCGCTGGACCTTCGCATGGTCGTTAACACGTGTCAAGCAAAAGAGAAAATCCATCAACGTCTAATAGGACCATTGTTTTTCGCGATGAGTAGATTGTTATTGCTCTTTAGAGAACAAGAAAGAATCTATGCACATAAGATCGCGTAAAAAAAAAAGAGTAAAAAAGAAAAAAAGAAAAAGACACTAAAGAGGTCGAAACTTTTAAATCCTATGACAATAAGCAAAATGGATGAAATGGGTCAAACATATCTTAATACCATTCGAACATTATTATAAAGTTAAAAAATAAAAAGAATAAAATATAAAAAGTAAGAACAGGTGTTTTGACAAACATAGGTAATGCAAAATATTTTTTAAAATAACATTTTAATATTATATGGCACTAAAAATATTTACTTTATAATACTATAAAAATTAATATATATTTTTAATTTATTTTTCTATACATTTTAAATAATGTGTATGCCACAATAACGCACTCGTGTTTCGCGGTTAAAAAATTGTCATAACACACAGATAGAGAATAAATAACCGCAAACACACTCTTACCATGAAACTATTTTTTCATCAAATTTAATACTATATATATATTTTATGTTGTAAAAGCCATATGATAATAAATTTTAAGTTATATTTTCAATATATAAATTTTTAAAGAAATTTATTTTAATTTAAATCTTACATTTGATTACTTATTAATATAAATAAAATGTGTGAATGTGTGTGTGTACGTCATTGAATCCCTAGTAAAAAAAGAATCAATGGCAATTACTTAAAAAAAAAGTCAAAAATTTGATGATACGTGCTATTTAAGGGTACAAAAATTACACGTTTATACAGTAAATGATCCGAAAATAGTTCATTTAATGATTCATATCTAGTTCTCTTACCCTATGCGAGGATAAGAAAGAGGGGTGTAAGCTTGAAGATTTGAGTCTAACATAAATGACAAGACACACTATGGATGACGTAGTTGTTTACCGTTGTTGCTCTCCATCGAACGTAACGACGGAAGCACTTAGCGCGATATCCTAAACGTCCGATCAGCGGGAGCGAGGTAAAAGTCATCATGATGTTTTGACACGTTTAAAGGGGAGCCTTTTCGAGAGGCTACATTAATCTCGGCTCTTCCTGTGCCAGCCTGTACTTTATTCGATGGGAACGGAAAGAGAATCGAGTCTCGATGAAGTTATGTAAACTGGACCACCGAGATTTTGGTCACGTAACTTATGATCCCCGGAAACAGTAGGTAGATTGGTCAGGTGAGCTGAGATTAATCGGATTCCGAAGAATTGAGAGGCAAGCCGGAGGGAAGGTCAAGTCTCGGTCTTACGACGATCTATCTTCTTGGGAGGTCAGATTGGCCAAAAATCTCCGGTATCGTCTAACATTTCATTGTCTTTGCTCACTAGATCATGTGATCTCTTTTAAGTTTTTGTCTCATAGTAAATGCAATGCTTTCAAGAATCACTTTTTTTTAAAGAGATTGAATTAATTATCTTATGTTATTAATATATTAGATTATAAAAGTATATATTAATATAAGTGAATTGATATAATAACGGAATGTTTTAATCTTTACCTTTCCAATAAAAATATAAATTATTGTTTGAAGAGAACGGTTATCTGCCCATTTTCATTCAAGATTTTCTAAAAGCTCTTTACTTTTTATTAAACATATTTTTTTGTGGAAATATTTAATTAACTTTATGGAGAATTGTTAATAAAATAGATAACTTGCAATTAATTCGTTATGAGAAAGTCAGTTATGTAAACAACATTCCATGCTATATATATCCGTTCTGTATTCGATAAAATAAGACGATCTAAGTGTGTGGCGATTATAAATACGCTTCTTCGATGATCCGGCAGGATCATCAAAGGAGCTGCAATCGTGACGCATACAACGTCTATTTGAAGAAACGCATGAAGGTATGCGTCCGGTTTGTGAAAGAAGCCATCGTTACCCCTCTGTTACTGACCGATTATGTAAAGCGAGTTTCCACGGGTGGCCTCGCACAGTCGCGTTGATATATTCTTATGCGAGGCACACAACCTCGTCTTTCATGAAGCGCAATTGCGCGGGCGTTTCTACGGATCCACCCACAGAGATCTATCGATTTCTGCGGCGCTCTCTCGAAGTCGTGACTTTGTCAAGCGACGTTGTATGCGATTAATCCTTTCAACCTTTGCGCGGAATGATCGAAGAATTCTTCGGAAAAACAACTCGAGTTTAAAATGCAATTTCGAATAAATCACTGTTAATAATTTCTTGATTTAACGTTCTTAGGATGCAAACCGAAACATATATTATTAAATTTAAAATTAATTAATTATTAATCTTATCAAACATATGGTACAAATAACAACTAATGATATTCTAAAGCAACAAGAGAGCTTCTCGTAACTTTCTTCTCTGAATAAAGTAAACTCAATCTTCATTCATGCTAACGAGAATATATCAGTTTTCGCCTAAATTTTCTGACTAATGAACCGACAAACTAATTAGTCTAGGTCTAGAAAATCTAAGAACGTAAAGATCAACGATAGGGATCCTAATTTTGACGGACATGACAAATGTTTGCCGCAAAGCGTCGAACAAATTCCCACGTTCCTTTCTTGACTTTGTATTGTACGAATATATTTATAGTCACGATGAAATATAAATGAATGAAAAATTATTAGAGAAATGTTTATTTAGAATCAATTTAATTTATAAATTTTATTTTTTGATGTAAATTTTAATAAAAAATAATTAAATACATAATCAAATATAATAAAATTAAATATAATTAAATCCCTAAACTCTAATTGTAAGTTATGTTATTTTGATATTTGATAACGTGGCATTTTTAACATTATCAAACTTGCACTGTTTCGCGAAGGCAACATATTTATCCAGTATCCGCAATTACATTTCACTAGGTATTTTCTTCTACAAACGAGCATTGTTCCAAGAATCTGTCGTATACTACCGGTACATACGGATCTAACTCAAGGTGGAAAGATTCTCCCGACTAAACGACTGGACCATTGTTCTCACAAGATGTTTGCACATGTGAAATAACGCACCGGAACGCGAAAACGCGGGATCCTCTTCTGGGATCTCGCCCATCGTCGAGCATCACCCAAGACGAATATCGTCGTTGACCACAGGGTCCATCCGGTCGACACAAGCCGTAAAACCACGTTCTTTGTTCGCGCGCGCGTGGCCTGCGTGGTTGTCTGTGTGTGTCGTAGTTGAAAGCTAAATTTCTCAACCGCCACGATGTTTTCCCGTTCACACAAGTACCAGTTGCTCGTAAAATCATAAGTTATTTCAAACATATTTATAGCCTCACCCGTCCGTTCAATCCAGAAAAAAATAGATCATAATCTGTTAATCTTGTATTAGAGTAGTATATTTCATAAGTATATGTAATTATTTTTAATATTGCAAAGGAGTATTTATTTTCAGATAAAAATAATGAAAAAAATGATACTCTAGAAATATTGTATTTTATATGGAAATATATGGATTTTTTTTTTTCAAATTGCAACATTCTTACATTTCTCACGTCTTAAATATATAACAAAATATCCCGATAAATACTGAGAAAAATATATAAAGACCAAGAATCAAAAGCGAATTCTTTCTCGCGGTCACAATAGATCGGATAATGCGGATGCATCGGGTGGCACTAATGTGTTATAATATCGCGAGAGCACGTTCCCCGATTAAAAGAGGGATTTTAAGCTTGTTTGGGGACAAAATTCATACGTACATCTTTCCCTTTGTACCGGGCACTCTAAAGGATTTCACAGAATGTAAAGAAAGATTATATTATGCTAATACGGTCCTTTCTCACCAGCATTATATAACGTTGCAGGAAACGAGGATTGGATTAATAAATTGGAAAAATCTCACGTAGCACGAAAACGTCTTTATGGATTTAAACGAAATGTGAATACGTGCGTACGTCTTAAAGTCAGATTGTTGAAATCTGACTTTAAAAAACTAGTGATTCTTTACCCATGAATATCTTATCAGTATATAATTCATTTCCTTATCCTTAATTTACTGTCATCGAAATCTTCTTTATGCATAAGATGCATAATTTGAGCAATATGATATAGTCAGTAATATTTCTAATGTATAAAGATTTAAAAAAGAATAAAAATTTTCTTTTCACGCGTTTAAATATAGAATTGACTTGGTTCTGATTTATTTATAGTTCAATATTTGGCGTTAGATGTGTGATATAAATGCGGACCATTATTTATAAAAAGAACTAAGTTGCAAAAGTCATGCATACGCAAACCGCTTAGCACGCGAGGATGCAGAATAAATCGATATTCCTCCGCAGCAGATCGTTGCTCGACGGATTTCAAGTCACGATCATGATAAAATGAAGAGCCGTTCCCAAGATTGCCTCCTTCAACATATGTCGCGGCTGACGTGACGCGATCTCGCGCAACTACCATGGCAACGATGGCAATATTATGGAAGAAAAATGTATGGGAAATGTCTTTGAGAGGGTGGAAGTATACGAACGAGAGCGTCTGATAAATTTATCTGGGACGTGTCGCGATGCACGCCGCTGCACTGTCAGGGAGTTAGTGTTATTTACGGGCGATTTAAACGGCAACGCAAGGCACGATGTGGACGTATCCGCGTGCAATTCTGCGAAATATTCGGCTAGAATTGTCTGCGCGAGATGAGAGACAGTCCAGGATTCTATATAGATGCACTTCTCTAGAGTAATCGACGAATTTAAATACGTTGCGTGTTCCATTTTATACGGATTACAGTTATATACGTGTAAGATAGGAAGAAACGAGATAAATAGCTAACAATTGAAAATAAATATTTGATTATTATTATTATTTGATTGAATTATTATATTTAATATATTTTATCAAATATTGAATATAAAATTTTTCCAATAAAAATTAATTTTATAAATTTGTTATCACATATATTCATTATTGATACATTATTAATAATATTCTCATTTATTTTCAAGAGACATAATTATCACCTAATACCTCTCTACGATTTTCAGTTTCTGTTAAAAGTTTGATGAAACGTAGCGTATAGATTCTAACAAGGCCGCGATTAACGCTTCTTTGAACCCTCACAAAACCGGTTTCCTTTTTTTTCGTAGGTGTTGTCGCCGCCCAGATGCGCCCTGTGAAGGGCGTCGCGTTCGATCATGTATGCTCCGTTGTTGGGGCGTAGGGCAGGTATTCAAGGGCAAGAGAATGCGCTAAAAGAAAGAAGGGAGGAGGGAACAGTCCGAGATCTCTAAGCGTTCCCGACCTGCTCTAATCTGCCTGGTAGTAAAGAAATCTCGGTGAGTTCTTCTTTTTTTCTGTGCCGCGTGTTTCTCTTCCTGTCTCTCCTTATCCCTCTTCCTCGCTAACGGATATCACCATTCAAATCGTTCAAATTTGTAACACAGCATTTAATTTAAAATACAATTTCTTCGATCAATTAAAGTGTTGTCATATATTATGAATTAAAGAATGAATCGAACTATTTCCGCATGATTAGAAAATTATTAAATCTAATCGCTTTTAAGAGCCAACCTGTTTATATTTCTAAATTCGCTCAAGATTGAACACTGGTAATCATCTGCTAGTGTAAAAAAATTTGTATTTAAGACGTGATATTTTCTATTAAAGATATAATACATTAATTATTAAAATATTATGTACTTTAGATCGTGGTTATAATTATAAATTTCGATTTATAATTATAACTTAGAAAACTCTTATTAAGACTTATAAGATAACATTCTTATTTATATTCATCGGAAGTTATACGAAAACTAACTTTTTCTCTAAGAGCCTCCCAAACGCCGAAAGTACGTTTGTTGGAAGCGAACTATTCAATCAGAATGCGAAATCAAAATCACGTGTTGCATACTGATCGTAGAGGCAATAACATGAATAATGACAACTGATTTTTTTTTGCGCAGCATTGAGGAACGCGTGGACGTTTTTCTCCAAGAAAATCACGTACAATAGTTCAGTTAACTGGATTTAAGTAGAGATGAAATTCGCTATGGCTCGCGGTCGGTCTCTCTGTAGAAATCGAGATCCACGATCGATGCGACGGACCCGGAAAAACGGTCTGGGATAACCGGAGATAATGACCATAATGGCGTAATTCTCTGAATTGTAGAAAATATAATTTCAACAGAGATTACGCGGGATATCGCTGGATGGTACGTGTCACGATTATTACGGGAACGCCGACATTGATAGTCACCATAAAAGTGATAGACTTTCGCGACGTATTAAATCTGCGATCATTGGCGACGTAATGAGGAGCGATGTTGACGATGTCTTATTGATATCTGGAATCTCGAAAGTCGTTAATCTCGTCGATCCGACAAACTCTTTCTACCGTGAAAAATTTAATTGCCATAATAATGCAATATCTAGTTTTTCATATCGCAAACGAGTATTTTACTACGTTGTTTAGATTTCAATAGAGCGAGATCTTTGCCTTATAATTTTGCATTATATAAGAAAATAATTATAATCCGGAGCATGAGTTTTATATAATTTCTGTTGCATAATATACTGTTATGTAAGAATATATTAATTTTATATTTTTCATATATTATTATTGTATTTTATAGATTTGAGATCTCTAGAATTCCGCATTTGATAAAAATACAATAGAATTGCAATCATTGCTTTTCGTAAAAAAGCGTCAATAACAAGAAGAATGATCAGGAAAAGGAATGAAAAAGAATGAATTTTTAACCATTAAAGTTCCATCCGGAAATTCCGTCCCGTAAATTAATTTCAGCCATAAATTTCAATCTTCATCTTTGTTCTCGAATAGCAAAGGCGCCGTAATCGTGATTTTCGTGGGAATCCGAGCGGTCGCCATCACCGTATAAGTCAGCACGCGACCATTACGTACACTTTGATTCTTCGGCTCGATTGCGCGTCCCTTGTCGAGGATAATGGTCCAAACAGGAAGCGCGAGCGTGCTTACACATTTATCCAAACGATCGAAATTCCGTTCTCCTTTATGCGCGCGTTCTGCACTTTCACGACGATGCGTTTAACGTGCGGTGGAGAAGATACTTTTCCGAGATATAAAACTCTCCCTCGATAATAACGAAAAAAAAAACAGCCTATTAAATGCGATAATTTATTTCCACTATATAAACAGTTATCTTGTTACGAATATATTTTGCATATATAAAATTCGAAATAATGCGCGATAAAGATTTGACCATCGATTAATATTTAATTTAAAAGCAATTAATTCAAATAAAAATTAACATAAATTTTTATCGCAAAGTTGCAATATTGATTAAACCTACAATAATTTTTTAATCGTCGAATAAAGAGCAGACGCGATCATTTTTTATGGTCCAGAAAACGTCGCTTCCAGAGATATGGAATAATTCGATCAAAGGGATCTTCTAGCGATTTACAGCGGCTTTAAATTGCGCGCATCTTGATATCGGTGCACTTTGGTCCGTCCGGATAGTGCTCCGATCGTTTAGTGGCCCATTATCCTTGAGCCCACGCGGTCCACGTTCTTGATATCGTTGATGAAGTGAAACGCCCAGTCGGCATCGTAACCGAACGATAAATCGTGCGACTAAGAGCTCCTCCGTAATTCTGGAAACGATTATGCGATCCATACTTTCAGTATTAAGGGGTTTATCTGTTCTATAAGGGATTGATTGCTCATCGTTGAGTGCTGAGAGAGACGCTGCGTCTCAAAAGTGTTAATTCCTCTGCAGGTCGAGTACTTTATACGCGGGAAAGTATAAGATTTCTTAGATTGAAATGAAATAGCTCTCTTTCGAAAGCATTTAGAAAGATTTTAAGGAAAAAGAAATCGTCAGTATCTATCTATAAATAAATTAAAGGGTATGAAGAGGTAGTTAAGAAATTCTGTTGCTTGAATACGCGGTACACGAATAATGAAAATGCAGAGAAGAAAAAGAAAAACGGGAAGTTCACAGTATATATCTTACACGTAGTAGATTATATTCTTCGTTTTGCTTTTTTGCAACAACTCTGTTCTCTATGAGATATATTACGGCAACGAGAAAAAACAACGTCATCCTTTCGTGTGAAAATGAAACCAAAGATTAAAGATTTCCCGATTTTTGTTTACAATAATCGTGGAATACTTTAATAATAACACACAAATTAAGAACATAATTACATTTCTTGGATCTTATTAAACTCGTTTAGATACATCGATCCTTGTTAAAATCTAATGAGAACGTTTAATCCTCTCCATTCAAAACTCATTCGTTTCTTTCAGTATCATCGAAATCAAACGCAGTGGTCGGTCTTTCGAAATCACTTGCGCCGACTTGCGACACTTGTCTCTTCTTGATGTATGCGTGGGTGTTCGAGAGAAAGGACTACTACCGGGATTTGTTCACCGACGCGCGGCGGAGGCCCTTAGCCTCTCTCGCATTCTCCGTCTCGGATGTGCCGTTAATTTTACGCGAAGAGGACGACGCGCACACATCCATTCATTACTAATGCAGAGAAGAAAAAGAAAAACGGGAAGTTCACAGTATATATCTTACACGTAGTAGATTATATTCTTCGTTTTGCTTTTTTGCAACAACTCTGTTCTCTATGAGATATATTACGGCAACGAGAAAAAACAACGTCATCCTTTCGTGTGAAAATGAAACCAAAGATTAAAGATTTCCCGATTTTTGTTTACAATAATCGTGGAATACTTTAATAATAACACACAAATTAAGAACATAATTACATTTCTTGGATCTTATTAAACTCGTTTAGATACATCGATCCTTGTTAAAATCTAATGAGAACGTTTAATCCTCTCCATTCAAAACTCATTCGTTTCTTTCAGTATCATCGAAATCAAACGCAGTGGTCGGTCTTTCGAAATCACTTGCGCCGACTTGCGACACTTGTCTCTTCTTGATGTATGCGTGGGTGTTCGAGAGAAAGGACTACTACCGGGATTTGTTCACCGACGCGGCGGAGGCCCTTAGCCTCTCTCGCATTCTGCGTCTCGGATGTGCCGTTAATTTTACGCGAAGAGGACGACGCGCACACATCCATTCATTACTTTGGTTATTTCATCCGGCAGTCGCGATCGCGCGGCTCTACGTACAACTCTAGTTCCAAGTCCCTCTTCCCAGTTCATCCTCATTATTGCCGTCCTCTTCAGAAATCATCCGGCGACCCGGACTTACCACGGCGACCGAGCTGATTACTGGGGGGATCGCGACGACTAGAATACGGAAACGGAGTGCGCTCGGGAAATACTTCGCTCTACGACCCGGTCGTATAAAATATATAATTGCAGATCTCGTGAAGCCCGAGGTCGCTCAGAGATCCAGAGTCGCTCCACTACGACGACGCGATCGTGTATTTTCCGAAGCTGCACCGACGTGAATAAATATGATTACACACGGGATCGGGCGAGATTGCGCCGTTGTTTGCATTTCGGATAAGTATACGGCCGTGTACGATTTTATTTTTATTCACACTGTTTACGTATATCTAATAAACAATCTTATACAACGAAAGAGAATAATTGCGTTTCTTGTTCCAAATTCGGTATAATGGAATATCTTAAAAGATTTAAATAACAATGTATTTTTATCATAAGTCAAAGTCAGACGGATTTTAGAACTTCGTTTCATATTTTAAAAAATTTTATTGCATTTGTGAGGGGATTACACAGATCCTCGACTTTTTTTGCAATTTATTATCCATTTATGAGTTATGAGATAATTCTATTATCGCGCGCATAGTTAAGTAGTGCTCTGGAATATTCATTACATAAGTACCATAAATATAGTCTCTCTCTCCGTTTGGAACAAAATCGCGTCGTACAATATTCGCGATAAACTTATCCGCATCGTGCGGAAAAAAGTTGTCTAGCAACTGCGCTCCAAGTTCCGCGAGCTCCAAAAAAGCTCGTTTAATATTCATAAACCAGCTTTTATGATCTCGACTAGTCGA
This sequence comes from Formica exsecta, assembly GCF_003651465.1. Taxonomy (NCBI): domain Eukaryota; kingdom Metazoa; phylum Arthropoda; class Insecta; order Hymenoptera; family Formicidae; genus Formica; species Formica exsecta. Next base: position 23,609 of record NW_021851451.1, on the reverse strand, counting down.
TTTCTCGGCGATGCCAGACCGAAGCATTGTTATTCGTCGTGCAATCAAAATTAACGATCGAAGAACGCCCGTAATTAGATTCCACTATTCGTCGCACATAATCCCGCGATGATTACATGCCATCCCAATTGGTGACTACTCACTAACTTGGAATGATACGAGCACAATAAATATAAACGAGCGCGTTAAAATATTTCAATCGGCCGGAAAGCCCCGAGAAGAGACCGGGAACGGCGGATAAGATGAGAGCGAGGGAGACCGACGACATACGTAGTCGTAAACTATTTTTGTCGGACACAGGTAACCGATCATAAACTCGGAGCGCGTCGTCGTTGCCGCTGCGCTCAGAAATTTTTCCCACATCGGGCTAAGCCGATCGTAAACGCTTTGCATTCGCGAAGAGTCGCACGGGAAAACTTCGCGTTTTGCCACTCTGACATTTCCCAGTATTGTGTGGCGGATTATCATATTACACATAAGCACGCCGCCAGACATTCTCAGATTCGCCTTTTTGCTGATACGAGATATTCGCCTGATGAATTACCGTACGTTCTACCTAAGAAGAAACGTTCGCCTCCGCTTTCGCGATCGTAAACTGCATGGTCGTTACAAGAATGATGCATCCATCGAAATAATTGCAATAATATAAATTTAACGAGATTGGCCAAAAGAGAAACAACAAAATATAGATGGTTACATATAAATAATATTTTTTTTTCGAAGATTATTGATTAATAACGATATGTAATAATAATATTCAATAATGTGTAATAAAGAAAAAAGTCATAAAAATTTATTATATTTTTCCATTATAAAATAATTATTAATTTTAGAAAGATATTTCTTGGTATATTATTACAATCTGGACATATGCTCCAAGAAAACCAAAAGCAATATTGATAGATATAAAGAAACCTTAAGTTTTGTCCGACATATTAAATGCATATCATTCGCCACACACGGAGCTTTTGATTCTCTTGAAGCGATGATGGCTCGACCGAATGGTACATCAATTATTCAAAACAATGGACCAACGATCGGACATCGTACGAGCATAAAGTATCCTGCTTTTCGATCGTGGCTTCCTTATTGCCATTGCTCAATGTCCAGTCTCAAAGATGTATGTACACCAGACCGATATCTCTCTTTCACAAGATACAAGGCTCAGTTGGAGAAATCGCGACGAGAGATCGATGAGAAATGATGGCGTCGTCATTGAAATTTGTTATTCCGTTAGAAGCATGTAATTAATATAGCAGAAATTATTTTGTACGTCTAACGTTAATGATACTGTATTATAGGAAATAATTATAGGTTGTCTGAAGAAAATGTTTGTCTATATATAAAATTCTACATAAATGAGCATGTTAATAAAAGGTTCCTTAACTCGTTGTATGTAAATAGTAAAAATTTATTTTTTGCGGTTGGTATATTAATGTTAGCACTGTGTAGTTAATTATCAAATAATAGGTTTGATATGTTTATACGATAAAAAGTTTGTACGTATTGATTGGATATCGGATAAAAAATTCCTGATAGAAGCGTTCCAGAAATTTTTTATCCAATAATCATTTTCTATATATGATCGACGAAAAATTTAATATACATACAATTACAATTAAATCACATGATAAAATGCTTTATTCTTATAATATCATACATTATTATAATATTTGACATTAGCATGAAACACTTCCCAATCACAAACATCAATTAATTTTGAGAACAATGCGGCATGCAACTTTGTTGTCGCTATAAAACAATGGTAAATAAGAATATAAAGTATCACAAATTTTATTAACTGATTGTCACCATGACAATGGCCAATTGGAATATATCAAATAATAATAATAATATTTAAAAAATGCAAAATATTGAAATTAGAAGAGCTTATTTAGTATTAAAAACGTCTGCTATACGTAATTAAAATTACGCGCGGAAATGGAACACCTAAAACTTTCGCGATATATATTTTCTCAATTAGAACGCTT
>NW_021851451.1:13887-20830 GCF_003651465.1 Formica exsecta | reverse complement strand
TCTCAATTAGAACGCTTATGAAAGAGAGTGTCATTAGCCATTGTGTCTATGATTAATGGCAAAAATTAATTCAAAAACGGATTAAAAAGACGCGAGACTTTCTCTCGATGCAATCTCTCTTGGGAAGCTCTTGCGCAAAACAACCTAATATCATCTCAACGAGAAAGTTGATCTTTTACGGATAATACTACGCGAAGAATACGTCGCAGGTCTTAATTGTGGACCTTTAATTGCGCACCGTTGTGCAACTGCAATTAAAGAATCTTGAGAGATCGGCCATCGTCATCTTAGGACTGTGATGTCGCGCGATTTAATCTCCTCCTCGCATTTGTCCGTTCGTTTTTCCCTCTTTTTATGCAGTCTCCGCGACTAATGCTTGTTAAGTCTCTTTAACATAGTCGCACTCTTTCTTTCCGGATATCACTCGCACTTAATCCGCGATGTAGAAAGACGGCTTTGCCATTCGCGAAGAATCAGACGAGTCATACTTTGCAAAAGTGAGAAGATAATTTTATACGTGCATACATGTTATGTCTGTCAGCATCGTCATTTAATAAGACAAATAGAAATACAACGCGATATTTATAAATATCCTGTTTGTTAAAGCTTATAAGATGCATTCATTTTTAACTATGTGTTTCCAGTTTGACTAGCGATAAAAAATAGTTTAATTAAATGCAAACAATGTAATTTATAGTAGCTTATTTTAAACCGTTGGAATATATTAAACATATTTTTACCTTGATTTTTCGAGAAGACCGACACATACATTCGAATATACATTCAAATTCGCGAGCTTAAAAGTGACGCAAATATTCCGGATTATATATTTAAGTCACTATTATGGAACAATTATCTCTGAACTTTTCTGAATTTATTATACAAACGTATTATAATTGGATGTATTTTAAATTAAAAGGCGCATCTTTGTGATTGTCAGGCATTCAAAAGGAAATGGAGAAGAAATTTATTAATGCAATCATCTCAAGTTGGAAGCTTCAAGCTTACAATTCAATTTAATTGTAAACTGAAAACGCGCGAGTCAGTTGTGATAGCTTGTAATACAATTTTAATTTCAGGTAAAGGCAATAAACTCGTTTAATAAAGTCTCAGCCATGTTTTATTTTGTACCCACACATACATGTATGTATATATTTTAGCATTATCATTATTACTAAATGCGGATGCACTATTTTATTTATACATTGCGAAAAACATGATAAAATTTAATAATTTTGCAAAATTAAAACTTTAAAAACATTTTAACATTATATGTTTAAATTATATTATAAACTTCTCATTATTATCTTTAATATAATAAACAAAAAGATAAATAAAATATTATATGTGCATATCTATTTTGAATGTTTAATATATTGCACTAAATTTCAATAACTGAAGAAAATATTTTATATAGTATCATTTTTACGCGTTGAGTCATCTACACTCTTTGCAATTTTGAACGCTATAAAAATATGCGCGACGAGACTGGCGGATGGTCCTACAGAGATGACGCGACAAAGACAAACACGAGAATAAAAACCATCGTTGTTATTTTTAACATTTATATTCGGAAACGAGGGAGTCCTTGTCTTTGCTCTGCGATCTAAAATCGCCGTAGACATCCCTGACGCTAAAAATAGGACAAGGGTAAAACCGCTGCGTAATTGACTGACTCGTTCTAATCTCGTTAGGACGATTCGCCCTGCATTTGGTTAGCACTGATCTTCGAAAAAAGAAGATCGAAGAAGTTACAGTCAAAACGTCAGCGCACGTATTGACGCGCAAAGCATCTCGTAACTTTTAATCGCAATTTTCGAGAAAATCGATTATTTCATACACTGAGAATTATCGAAGCGTAACGAATGATGGATGAAAATCTTCAAAAAATAGCATAATTTCTTCGGTCTAACTATACATTATGTGTAACTGATAAAAATCGCAAATTTATACCAAGATTGGCAAATAGACACGCATTTCACACGATTGATTTCTATATTCTACAGAGTATTGGGTCTATTGAGATCTCTCATAACCGCATATTATATCTGATCGGTTCCTGAAAACTCCAGTAGATACGATAATCTTCGTCGAAAGGTTAGCAGACATGCTCACGATTTTACAAACCCGCAGGCTTTACAATTCACGTCGAAGACTAGGAAATTCACGTAATCATCGTGGTCCCTGAAACATCGAGCTGGCGAATGCACGAAACTATCAGTTACGCATACGTAATGCACCTGCTATGGATTTTCACATAAAATAATTCACCTTAAGATTTGGTTGTATTCATATTAGTGACAAGAAAGAGCCATTCTCATTATTACGATCACATTTGCGTTTCGGGTATCGAGATAGGTATGGAGAAGCTATGTAAGGTAATATTATGACAGCGCGCCCACGAGGTGTAAGAAAAATACGTGTGCGAAGAGCAAACAACGTAAGGTATTGAGCAAAGCCTGGAGTAAACGTATCGCAAAGCAGAGTGTGTTCATGCGCGTTGGTAGAATCGACAACGTGCGAAGAGATCTAACCCTTGGAAAGATATTGCATTGCTTGCTAAAGCTAAAAAATTTGGAGAGTATTACAAAACTAACACGTAATAGAAAATATTGCTTCAAAGAAAACAATATTATTTCATTAATACATCTTTCTTATTTAGTGAAAAGCGTACGTGATATTTTTGTGCATTAATATAGTAATATTTTAATTATTATATAATCAGATATTTTTAGTGAAATACATAATGTGAAATAGAGAAAAGCATTTGGTTTTTTTTTTTCTAATCTAAACCGCAACCACTATGTAAATTTAATATTTTTATTATATTTTTGAGAGATATTCTTAATTTAATTAATAATGATAACATCTGTCTTTTGGTACTCTTTCTAAATTAAAAATTATATATAATATTCATTGGTGCATCCGTGTGATACCATTTTAATTCCAATTTAATTTCCATCAGATACAGGAATATTTTAATTTATTGAAATTTCAAGACACACTAATATTTTCCTGTATGCGGAAAATATCAATTGTCCATGCGGGAACGAATCGCCGCGTGGGCAGCGGAAAAATCGGCCGTGCCCGAAGGGTCCGCTAATTTAATTGCCGATCCTTACATCGCGAAGGAGCGCGCACGACGACGATGGTGGGCGGTATTTCGTACGCGCATGCATATACGCATGCAGGTGTACCGCCGTGCGTCGGTACCGATAATAGTACGGTTATAATAACAGAGAGCGTGGTTCTCTCCTTCTCTTGTATACGAACGTTCAGAAACGCCAACTTGAAACCGCTGGAAAACCATGGTGGTCAGACCGGACTTTAAGCACCGACAGATACAATGCGCCGGGAAAAACATTTTCTCGTCGTATCTCCCGTACAATCTTCATAGATTGATTCAATATTGATTGCGAAACCTTACATTTTTTCATAGAATGTGTCTTTATATTGGTTAATAATTATGGCTATCTACATGAAATTTTATATATTAGCATAGAATTTTATTAAAACTTGATATATTTTTTTATAATTAGCTAATAAAAATAATATTTTATTGCAACAAAAGAATTATAAACTCATATGTATAAAAATATTTAATAATATCGTATATTAATTTATTGTATTAAGAAGCTTAAGGAATGAAATCAATAAACAGTATTTCTCCAAACATAAAATTTCACATTGCTGTCACGTTCATCATATACGCATGTTAGCAAGCCATATAATTTACGTTCGCGTATTTACGTCATTTTATGCAGATAGAAATAACGTTCCGCGCGGTTGTAATCATTCCGTGGAATATCGTATATCATATCGCGTTTAAAGTGCCGCTTTAATAAAATGCCGTGGCATGCCGCCGTGGGTGACTTAGTATTATGTAATTGCATCTTAATGCTTGTCATTTTTTTTGCCGATCTTTCCTTTTCGGCATATTTTCTACTCGCGATTAAAATTATTTTAATACTGCTAAGAATTAAAATTAAAAAATGCATGTTCCTATGTAAATATGTATAAATATGTCTTTTTCAAATAGAATAAATTATTTAAAATAATTTTAACATTGCTAATGATTCGAATTTTTCAGAAAATTCAAGGATATGCTCAATATTATAATAAAAACTATTTTATATAATAAACAAAACTCTTCAAAATCGGTTAGCGTTTCATATCGATGCCTTCCTCAGATAAAATTGAAACAAGATGTTGAATTGAATAAAAAATTCTATGGTTATACATTCGTCGAAATTAAATTTTAGTTATTCTATTAAATCAAATAGCAAACTTATAATTGATGGAAAACAAACGGTTGATCTTCCATCATTCTGCTGTTTCGTGATGAGCGATCCCGATACTCGATTACCGGTATGTTATTTTTGCTGTTTATGTATCCGTGCGTTTCAATGTAACAATATGCAAATACGGAAGCAAGTGATGTAAATTGATCGCGTAATGAATTACATGGGAATTAATTTATTTTCTGACAACATCTCGCATTTTATATGATTTATCCACAAAGAAATCCGACTCGATCGAATTGTATAATTATCGGAATTGTCAAGTATTACATTTTTTTTAACACGATCGTGATGACGTTGTATTTTGATAATGTCTACGTGTGCACGTCTGCTGGGACAGCTTGTCCAATACATATGGTATGCGGAGACCAGAAAGCTGAAATACGAACTTTCTGCACGAATGCTGTCTCGTGCCACGAGATAATATTTTTTGCTTCCTGGATTGTAATTTTACCTCAGTATTCGCAAAAATGTTGTCTCGCGGTATTTCATGAAATAATGCTATAATATTGTAAGAAGGCATAAATGCATACAAAATTGATTCCTAGTTATTGTATAATTTTTAAGATCAAATTTCTTTGGATTAATAATTAATTATTATGCTTTATTCTTTATCACGATTATGATATTTTATTGTTATTTAAAAGAGAAGATTTTATCTCTATAAAAAGTGTCGAAATAAGCTTCACGCCATAAACGTATTTTATATAGAAAAACACAAATTTATATAGAAAAAATATCTCTCCAAATTCTTGTTATATCAGAGAATATAAATTAAATCTGAGTAATATTCATGTTTTGCATACAAATCATTTTTAATTATTGCGCTTATTAAAAATTCTCGAAATATGTTACACGCTTTTGTTACGTATCCGGAAATGTTACGCACTCTTGTATAGCAATTATAAAGCAATATAACAATGACACATCGTACAAAAGCTGTTTCAGCAAGTTGTTCGTGCAACGAGTATCACGACTCGGGGCTCGTTGTAATTTTAACAAGTGGCTAACATCGCGTCTGTTATTACCGGCTTAATTGCTAGGTCGTGCCCAAGATATCGTCGAATCGATCGCGGTACCCGCGGGGCGTCCGTCGAAAGGGGCCCGGAACCGAGGAAAAGGCCATCGTGGAGAATTAATAAATCAGCTAGCCGGCGGGAAGGAGAAATGTTGACCACCGCGTCCCTCCGTCATTTGGAGATTTTGTATCTCTCGATCTTACGGCATCTCAGGACGAAAGAAACTGCCTAATAACCGTCGCCTTAAGCGGAAACCCTCCTACATTTTCTTACATTACGTAGAAGACTGCTTCTTTCTTCTTTTTGATTCTATCGTACTACTCATTAGTGGCAAAATATTATCCATAAATGTCTCTGTTTTATTTATTTTTTCTATTGTCTTTATCGAACCTGATATTCATGAAAAGGGCAGTCGGTGATAATGAAAAGAAAATTCACAGCAATGAAACGATGATTAGTAGCAGAAAATACATATTGGGATTTATCGCGAGATTATCAGGTCCAAAGGATTGAGCAATTGACCTTAGGATGCTGCTTCTCGGAAGGATAATGATGTATAATGCCAAAAGCGCGCGCGTCACGAGAGTAGAAAGAAATCAAAATATTAAATAAAATTTGATTTTCAAAATTGCATTGCGTTCTAATGAAGGATTCTAACTAATTGTCACACGTTTGTTTGCACTGACAAATATGCGACACTTGTCGTAAATTACGATTTTCAAACTAAACGAAAAATATTCCATATTTAATGATCATAATTCAAGTACATTATTACTTGATTTAATCGAGAACAATTGTATCCAAATACTAGATTTCATTTTATAAGCATATTGAGCAAACTAAATTTTTACATAAGAGGAACATTCCACGTTTCATCTGTACATCGTAATTACAGCATCAATAAAGTGCTATGGGAACCAGAATAGTTCCTCGTTTAATTCAAGAGGCTCGTTAAAAAAATTAATAGCCCCACAACACCATATGCTACAATATTGGATAAATCAAGTAGAATAGTATTACAGTTTTCGCTTCTGTTATGAATTCAGTTATAATGACTTTTTCGAACATCTATTTTTAGACAATACATATGAGAATCTAAATATATATGTTATAAAAATTTTCAATATATATGAGTAATACGTATTTTTTATTAAACTCCATATTAATGCGATTAACTCGTAATTTCTAATATTTTTTGTTAATTTTTAATTTCTATAAGATTATATAAAATAAGATATATAACAATTTATTCTCTCGTTCTTATAATTCGTTATTTTTAAAAAAATTAACAGACTATAATCAAGGATTTACGTTTTTATCTTTAAATATGTGTCTTTTTTATTTTATAGATTTATATATTTTTATTCTACTTTATCTCCCTTTGAAATTTGCAGAAACTCTATAAAAGAAGCCAGTATAAAGAATTGTGCACCGAAAAATTCTCTACGAAAGAAAGGACCTGAATATATCGAATTTTCGCTCGGTTTGTCCCGAGATTCGACGCGAGAAAATCGCGCGGAAAACTTTTCGAGAGGAATCCTACCTTGACGAGCAGGTGAATCGGTTGACTGACACTGAGTGGCTTGCCCCTTCTGGCCTTTCCGCCTCCACCACCCAAACACT
>NW_021851451.1:6005-11931 GCF_003651465.1 Formica exsecta | reverse complement strand
TTCCTGCGAAACGTTTCCTCGTCTCTGCTTGTTATTTGCAATTCTCGCTTCTCTTCCTCCTTCCCTTTCGCGATTCTTCCTCGCCTTCCGTCTTTTTCGTCGCTGCCTAAGACTCTCAGAACTTCTCACTCGTCTTCTCGAAACTTTTCTGTGTCCGGTGCATCGTGCAATGTACGATGGGATTCCCCTTTATCTCGAGGAGTCTACTATATTGCAGATTTTTCGATATATATCTATCAGACGTTTCTTGTAAAATGGAAAATCGGGAAATCGAAAATTACGCCTTCAGAGAATTAAAGATTCGGCGATAACTTGATGCGTGCTTTAAAGATGCTTCCGATGTTCTTGAATGTTCGACGCAAATAATTTTTTGATAATGATATGGTAGAGATTCCGGAGAGATAATTCTTGCACAGTTTATAGAAGTGTTTCTTTTGAACGAGTCTTGCAGAGAATATCTTCACCGATGCGATTTATATTTTCTCGATGGAAAATGATTTTTTTATTTTATGTACAAGAAATATTGTACTTTTTTCAAGTTGTTCGCGAACAGGATTTCCGTGATTCCGATTTTCGCGGGAGTCGCCGCGAGAGGAAAAACTTTCGATGAAATAAAAGTGTGCGCAAGATATTGCGAAGATCCTTCCGGGATACTCCTGCGATGAATTGGTTTCGTCTCAGGTGTAATAAAAGTTTTATCTGCGCGGTAACTCTAAGCGCTCAATCTCTTCAGAGATTTCATAATAGCCATATTCACACCTTTGCGGAAGTGCTTTTAGGGTCTGTCAACGTAAACCTTTTGAGAATATCCGCGGAATATTCTAGCGAGATACCGGAAGCCTCAGTAAGGATGTCTCGAATAATCTCTCGTCCTTTGGAAATTCTTTTTTTCCTTTTTTTCGTTTTACCTTTAAACTTTGCGTGAAAACGCTCGCACTCGATTCCGTAGAACAGTCATAATTCTAGATATAAATGTGGTCCCGATTAAATTTAATAAATGCAATTAGCGATGCAACAAATACGGTTACCACACATTTCGTTCGATGGAAACATGTAACTTTGTTATTGCTTTATTTTTTTATTTGTATTGTTATTTAATGAACAGATTTCTTTTACGTGACACACTTCGATTTCATATTTCTTTAACTGTATTTAATTATTCCTGTATTTTTGCAAGAATCTTTTACATTAATACAGTTCCGTATTTATTCATGCATCTTTAATAAAAAAGATTGATTTTTGTTTTATATTATATAATAACGTTGTTCATCAACGTAATAGCAAATAGAATCACATTCGTGGAAAGTTTCGATTTATAGTTTCAGTTTTTTCGTTTGATATAATTTTTCAATTTTTTTGTTTTGTCCTGCGAAGATCCGCGAGAAAATCAGTGCAGATTGATTTCCCTTATCGACAGAATTAAGTCCGATGAATTATTAGACACGTCCCATGTACTTCGATCTCGTTTGTTTAATTCCGTCGCACTTCCGGCATAATCCACAACATTTCTGTCGCTCGACGCGATAACGTAAATCCACAACGGGAGGGAAGAAACGGGAAGAAAATGTTACATATACTTTGGAGCTGCGCGCGAACAAGTTTTCCTCCTGGCTTTTCCCTCACGTGGCACCGCATCGGCGTAAAACGAGCGACGTCCGCTCTCGCGCGCGGCTCTCGCAAGACTGGCGGCTGTCCAGTTCGCTATCGTCGATTTTATACGCGCGTTGTCAGTACGCCTGGACTGGGTCACGGTTCGCGTTATCGCGGAAGATGCTGAAGACGAACACACCCCGTATTCGATCGATATTCAATTCTGCGATGCAGTATATATTATATACCGAGGAAAAATGTGCACACACAGACGGTATGTAAATACAATTGACAATAAACCACGTCGCGAAGCTGAAAGAATGATCGATCGTGCTTTATTATATAAAATTGTCATTTAATTATCAAAATTATCGAGTCTCGTCGAATAACAACAGTTTCTCGTTGAATAATAAAAATGTCAAAAATGTCAAAAATGTCTTTTGCTCCAAAACATTGTGCTCCGATTTTTGTCAAGCTGTTATGAAATATTCATAGAATCTCATTATCGTCTATCATCGATTATTATGGATATATAGAAGCTTATTACATTATCGTATTGCGTTACACCACGAGGGCATACAATGTAATTTCTCATCTCGTAACGGCGACACGTCAAAGTTTAATCGATGCGTCCTGAGAAATTCGGATCATAATCTTCCATTCTCATCGATCATAGCAGGTTATAAGACAGCGCCTAGTTTTCTTGCCGTCGTGGTCTTGCGCCAGAGATTTGCTTCAATTTTTCATCGTGACTCGAAAATTTACGGTTGCACATTCATTGTCAAAAATTTAGTTCCCTGTCATCAACGATATCGTTCGCACCTTGTCTTCTCGACTTGTAACCACCGTTGCACTAAAACTACACTAGCATCTTCGAATCCATAATTAATGCGTAACCGCGCTTTCATCAATAATATATGCTATCCCCTATATGATTATGAAGATGAGCCATCTTCCGAGAAAGAAACAGAGTCAACAGTTTGTCAAACAAAAAGCAGATCTTGTTTGCAAAGGATAAGACTTAATTTAAAAATATTGGAGACCACTTTCTTTATTTCTTCCTCTTTTCCTTCACGTCCGGCGAAATTATTAATGCGCTTTACTACGTCCCGATCGTAACGTTATACGAAAGTCGTGTGTCGTATCGTATGCCAGTCACCATTATTTACGACTCGACCCCGTGTTACAATACACAAGGGCCTCACGATCTCCCGTCGAGGCCCACCCCGGGTCACCCTCCCGTCGCGGAATGTGGCTCGACAGATCGCGGATCTACGTGTCTATGCCGATAAACTCGTTACATACGAGATTCTCATTATTTAGAAATTCTTTCTTCTTCTCTTTATTTTATTTTATTTTATTTTTTGTACGGCTGAATTAATCGATCAGCGATCTCCACACGAGGAGATGGCGCGTGCACTATCGAAAGACAGAGTGAGCGCTTATTTTTTACACGCGGGCGGTCCCAATCGACCGGTTGGCTCCGCAGTCTACTGACGACTGACAGAAAACGCCAGCCCGCACCACGAAGAGAACGGCCCTACCGACAAGCGTCCCGAAGGGACCGACAATCCGTGTCGAACAGCAGCCTGGCTCGGCTCGTAACATCTGCGATCCCGGGCTCGGAGTCTCCGGGATGTCTGCGGAAAGCATGCCGCGGTTTCGAGGTCGCCGAGCATCGATTCAGTTCCGGTCGCGTCGCGCATTTACGGCGCAACTTCCGTACAGATTAGGAAGTTAGCCCTTTGTGTTCCGACGATGGTATACATAGCGCGCAGGTGCACCTATGCACCTCCGGTTTTGCGAATTAAGCGCGGCGAAATAGAGGTTTGTCGGATAGTTCAGGTATGTGGGGTTGAGAGAGCGTATATGGAACTATTATTATTATTACTTACGAGATCGCTTTGTGCTCGCAATCTAAAGTCAGTATCTTCTTTTTCAAAAAATATTATTCTTGCTACAAGGAAATCTCGCGATTTAGAAGCGATTACGATTTTATGATATGCATACTTTGTACAACTGCGACAATCTTTATTCTTGTCCATATTGCAAAAATATTGAGAGCAGAACATGTCTATTGCACTTCGTGCATATCTCCTTATTCCCAGTGATAAAAAGATTGTATGATTCGATGATAAAGTTGGATGTCCCAAGACGCTCGAGACACGGTATTTCGTATAATGTAAACTGTGTTACAAAAGAATATCAACGAGAAACACGTTTACATCTCGTTCTGGTGCAACGACGAGCGGTATACTTTACGATAGGCGGTTGTAAAGTCAGTGCTGTACTAACTTTTATCTTTACGCTTTTGTCGTATGACATAAAGATGATAAAATAACGAAGGAGGAATAAATATGGAATTTGAAAAAAAGCAACCTTTTTTGAAAAATTTCTTTGAAGCCAAAGTAAAATTAACGGATAAAAAGATAGAATTATGTAAATCTTTATAACATCTTTACCTTCTCTCTCTTTTAAAAATAAATAGAAACATAGTCAGTTCATACGTAAATATATTAAATTACTAAAAATAAGATTAATAACTTATTAAGACATTATTTATTTATTTTGAAGAAATTGTTTTATATTAAAAATGCATATAATTTTATATATTTGACGACAGAATAAAAAAGTATATTTAAATATAATATATAAAATTGATAACTTAAATAATTTTTGTGTGGAAGTTGATATGAGAGAAATTTTCAACAGAATAACTATGTATGCAAAACTTTCTACTATATTAGCCTAGCGTAAGTGGCACTGAAATTAATCGGCTCTAAGAGCGCCTCTTCGATTCCAGCTAAACGAGTTACGGGTCGGTCGCGGAATTTTAGTTAATTCATCTATCATACGAATTTTCGAGAACCGATGAAAAAGTATTGCTTGCACACTAGCTGCATCAACGGCATTGAAACACAATCCAATTTCACGATCTCAGCTATAATTGCCGCATGAAAACACTCGTTGCATTAAAGAATTGCTAAACTTTCATCTATAAGACAGCATGATTTAAGGACTCCGTATCTCGTCGTACCGAAAGGAAAATGGGAGTCCAACTTTTCGAACGAGAATCCTTTACGCGCACGCGGTCGAGTTTTCTCGTCTTTCTTTGCGACATCCATCGTCGGCGGAGTCCCTAATTAAGTTTGCACAGCACTGCCGTCGCGTATAAGGCGGAAAAGTATGTAACTTTCTGAGTTCAGAGGGAGGTAATGCGAGCGGAATACTTAATATCGAGCGCGTAAGCCACGGTACTTATATAAGTATATACACGCGCGGTATACAGAGCGATTCATTTAATGTCACATTGTCTTAAATGCCTTCTCGTATATTCGTATAACTCGAAGATTAATTATTTTCCATTTAATGTTTTCAGGATTTAAATACGCGAGACTACAAATCGTAAATAATTTACAGGAACTTTCTATAGCCTCGTGTCTTTTCCGGTTACGCGAAGATTGGCATTGTAATTGCGCGTCGTACAGTTATCTCTATAAGGATTAATGTACCATAAATTACGTCAAGTTCCGTGTTATACATGAAACTGCATATCGTGTAAATCGATGCATGACGATGCGTTGACCGGAAGTTGCGTGTTCTGTTCATCTTTCTCGCATAACTCGCCGCCGAACACAAAGTCGCGTTTCGCTATTAATGTGAGACACAACACAGCTTGACGCGAGCGCATACCCTCTCTCTAAGCAAAACGCAATATCAAAGTGCTCTGGAGTGCACCTACATACATGCCGATGCCAGTGGCGTATGCAAAGAGAGAAGTTGCAACTCAATTCGATGCTATAGAATGGAGGTATGGCCGGCCAATTTCGAAACCACTTTGTTTTGTTAACCCTCTGCCGATGGACGCCAGGTCATTTATAACTCATATTTTAAAAATCTTGTATAAAACTCATGCGATAAATAAAACCAATATTTCATGTGTGTATTTTACAGAAATATCAATTTTTAATTTAAAAATATTTTTTTTTTTTTTAATTATCATACACACAAATAATATTTTTTAAGAACAAATATTTTTTTTAAATATAATATATATACATAAAATTAAAATTTATTATAAATTTTTTGTGCTGCGGATTCAAATTGATTTAGTGTCCGCCGGCGTGTGGCTATTGTATGCCGTTTGCTCTCCGAGGGTTAACTCTTACATGGCTTCACGTGACCACGCAGATGTATGACTAAATTTTGAAATATTTTGCATGTTCGATATATTTGCTTTTTCTATCCCAAAGATATATTACGGCGAAATTATCCCGCATATTGGAACCTCTTTCTTCCATGATTATTTTAATAAAAAACTTTTGACAAAATTATA
>NW_021851451.1:3990-5794 GCF_003651465.1 Formica exsecta | reverse complement strand
GAAAAATGAAAAGATGAAAAAAATAGATATAGGTCATAATAATTAATATATATATAGCAATGTGATATATATATATATATATATATATATATATACATATAAATTAAACAGTGCCAGAAAAAAGTAGGATATATTTAACAAAATTCTTTCTAACAAACGATAATTATATCTTTGAGTTGCTAGACCGAGCAAATCTTTTACGCGTAAAAAAGACGCTCAGTATTTGAGAAGAGAATTCCGTAGAGCAACTTGAGAACTGTCTTAGCGAATTAGCAAGCTAAAAAACGTTGGTTCCGCGAATAGCTCCATTAATCTCCTGATATTATTAGCCCTGAAAGAGATCCTCGTCTGATTCACGTGCCACTCCTTCAACGTTCTTCACAAGCGGCCGCAGAAGCGATCATTACGCCACTGATCGACGCACAAGCGTGTATGTACGCGTGTATAGCGCTTGAGAACGGCTGAGCTTGATGCTAAAGTGTATCGCTCTTGGAACACATCGGGCCCGCGGAGGCCACACACTAGGATCAAGCGTGATAATACGGTGTCTGTAATACGGTACATAGTACTGTGGCACCACGTGAGTGCTTGCTCGATCCGGAGTGAAAACGATACGAAAAATTTTATTTCGCGTGACTACAACTCGTTCAATTAAATTTTCTGATATATAATCTGATATATAATGATACATTCCATTAAAACTTTAGAGTGTATTAAAATGTTTCCATTTTTAAAAAAAAAACTTGTTAAATCGATACTCGCAAGTATTGTTGCCTCTTTTCCATAATGCTGATTGATTATCTCGACATTGCGCATTACTTCATATCAATAAAAGCCTATCATGGCTGAGCCGCGTATTTGATAGTTCAAATATTAAGTATGTGTGTATAATTTTGATTTAATTGATTTTGAAAAAAACGCGTAATTAGAGTTAAATAATATGTAGTTAATTAATATGTAAGTAATTTTATAAATATGAGTGTGTATGTGTGTGTGTGAAAAAAAATTGTTATATATATAAAATATATATAGAATAATAATGGAATAGATCTCCGCGTTTCGGAAATTATAATTTTCCGTAAGTTGTATAAAAACACATTCAAATAATGGAATAAGATTTTTCTTGCATTTTCGACTGTTTAATTAGAGTCCTGTGTAGCACGCCACGAAATATAAAAGAAACTTTTAATCTTAATTTTTATGTTCCAACTAATATTGCAAGAAATATCCCGATTTTTCGTATAATATTTTACCAAAACCTGACAGTATACTTATTACCGGACGATCATATAAATGTGAAAGAATTAATTATTGCTGCTAATGATTAAAACTCTATAAAAAATAAAAGATTACAAAACTATAAGAAAATTATAGTAGATTAAATTTCTGTTTCTTAGAATTCGATTTTTTGTATGTCGTATCATAAGATATGTCTAAGTCTCGAAGGGAATACGAAAATATTTGGAGCCCATTTTTCTCTCTATTCTCTCAATTACTGTTTCTTTTGCTTTTATTTTATTTCGAAATATTAATATAATAAATATATTAAATATATAATATATTATATAATATATTATATAAAATAATATATTATATAATTACGGTATCTCTCTTAGTCTGACTCTTCCCCTTCAACCTGTCCGGCATGGGTGACCCTACCGGTAACTATTAGCATTTTCGAATAAAGCAAGTTTGATCGCTTTGAGAGCGATTAAACCCAATTTATCTTGAATATATGTTTAATCGAAAATAGGTTTTAGGAGAATTTGATTAATAAGTGCATCTCCCGTTTTTGTTGCTATTT
>NW_021851451.1:0-1315 GCF_003651465.1 Formica exsecta | reverse complement strand
ACGGCTGAGCGGCTGAGCTTGATGCTAAAGTGTATCGCTCTTGGAACACATCGGGCCCGCGGAGGCCACACACTAGGATCAAGCGTGATGTCTGTAATACTGTAATACGGTACATAGTACTGTGGCACCACGTGAGTGCTTGCTCGATCCGGAGTGAAAACGATACGAAAAATTTTATTTCGCGTGACTACAACTCGTTCAATTAAATTTTCTGATATATAATCTGATATATAATGATACATTCCATTAAAACTTTAGAGTGTATTAAAATGTTTCCATTTTTAAAAAAAAAACTTGTTAAATCGATACTCGCAAGTATTGTTGCCTCTTTTCCATAATGCTGATTGATTATCTCGACATTGCGCATTACTTTATATCAATAAAAGCCTATCATGGCTGAGCCGCGTATCTAATAGTTCAAATATTAAGTATGTGTGTATAATTTTGATTTAATTGATTTTGAAAAAAACGCGTAATTAGAGTTAAATAATATGTAGTTAATTAATATGTAAGTAATTTTATAAATATTAGTGTGTATGTGTGTGTGTGAAAAAAAATTGTTATATATATAAAATATATATAGAATAATAATGGAATAGATCTCCGCGTTTCGAAAATTATAATTTTCCGTAAGTTGTATAAAAACACATTCAAATAATGGAATAAGATTTTTCTTGCATTTTCGACTGTTTAATTAGAGTCCTGTGTAGCACGCCACGAAATATAAAAGAAACTTTTAATCTTAATTTTTATGTTTCAACTAATATTGCAAGAAATATCCCGATTTTTCGTATAATATTTTACCAAAACCTGACAGTATACTTATTACCGGACGATCATATGAATGTGAAAGAATTAATTATTGCTGCTAATGATTAAAACTCTATAAAAAATAAAAGATTACAAAACTATAAGAAAATTATAGTAGATTAAATTTCTGTTTCTTAGAATTCGATTTTTTGTATGTCGTATCATAAGATATGTCTAAATCTCGAAGGGAATACGAAAATATTTGGAGCCCATTTTTCTCTCTATTCTCTCACGCGCGTCTTACTCGCGCGCCCTACTCGCGTGTCCTAATCGCGCGCCCTCTACTCGCGCGCCCTACTCGCGTGCCCTAATCGCGTGCCCTAATTGTACCTTATATACTTCTCGCTACGCATATTAGCCAGTATTGGCCGCCTATTTTGTGTAGCCTATATCCATTCTTCGGGCCAGTTGGACCTACCTTTCGTTGCTCCTGGCCATTTTCTGAATCAATCTCTAACCAGAAAAAGGAGATACATACTCCTTTTATCGTCGGCTATTTATTATT
>NW_021851450.1:0-206 GCF_003651465.1 Formica exsecta | reverse complement strand
CGCGCGAAAAAAAGTGACACGATATCTTAATCAATTTTTTGGTCTCACGGATTAGCGCTAATTTGTTTGATTATAGCATCGCTTTTTGCGGCATTTTCGCGCCCTGTATCATATTACCTCTGTTCGTTCGCGATAACATTTTCTTCTTTTTGTTTACATCATTCTTTCATTCACATAGCTTTCTACTCTCTTCTCTATACAAATAA
>NW_021851449.1:0-559 GCF_003651465.1 Formica exsecta | reverse complement strand
GAACTCATAAGATAATATAAACCAGCAAAAATCATTGGGAGAGTTACTAACCAAGGAAAACCCCCTAAGTTCTTAATAGTGCTTGCAATCAAAACCCCCTAAGTTCTTAATAGTCTTGCTTGACATCAATCCAGCTGTTTTATATGGATGATTTTGATCTTCATAATATTTTAAAATGTTCTTAGCTAATTGTGGATTCTTTTTATATATTTCCAATGCCCTCTTTAATAATGATAACAAATCTTTTTCACTCATGTATCCCATTCCTAATTTTGTTTTTAATTTCATGGCATTTGTAACAACCCACGCCCAAAATCTTTCCGACTTACTAGCATCTGGTGACAATACTCTCATCCACGCTGCTTCTTGTAAAGTTTTATCTGCTTTTTTTATTTCACTATAATCTACATTTGGGTTTGTATAATAAAAAAGATCGTGTTGTTTGCAATGTTCATCTAAAGGATTTATTTCTTTCCACCCCTTTTTAAATCTCTCCTCAACATTCGTAAAAGACCCACAAGCATTATATCCCAGTAAATGCATTTCTGGAACCTTTCCG
>NW_021851448.1:0-1039 GCF_003651465.1 Formica exsecta | reverse complement strand
TCATCCCTCAATAACCCTCTCAGTATTTAAAGCTTTAAAGCAAATATTCTCAAAGTTTATCGGCTTTGCCGCAACACTCACCTCTTCTGCAGGATCAATGTATCAAGAACAAAATCACATCGAAAATTCAGATTGCATCTTCCCAGAGCGTCAATCCACTGCCACAGATCCACAATGATCCAGCAGAAATGCTCTTCGAAGATGTCTTCGCGAAAATGTCCTCTTCAATAAGAGGAAACTTTATATATATACGTATTTTTGTTCGACTAAGATATTCGGTATTTTTAATTCTAAATAATATGCAATCTATGTACATTGATCCTGCCCTACCGACTTTGATTTTTCTCCTTCTAACACTTCTATTATTCTCTTTCACCTTTCTTTATTACAGAACTTCAACTTGAAGGATATCTAAGACTTTTAAGCAACGCCTAATTGGCAGATTAGGGATGATACCGGTTCAAAATTATTCTTATTTACTAACAGTTTCTAGCATAGCGAAATAATGAACTTTATTCGCAAAAGTAAGTAATATTCAAATTTAATTTTCAGTAAAGTATTTATGCATGCTTAAATTTGATTAAAATAGTCGTTTGTATTTAAATTGTAAATTTTATTTATAAAAGTTTGTGTGTTGTATATATTTCCTTGCTTACACGCGCGCACACTCTCTTTTAAAGAAATGAAATATTTTTTATCTAATATATATTATCTCTATACATAACATTTTGCTTCGAGAATTTTATTTTTAAGTTTACAATCTGTCTATAGCAAACACATGCTAATCGTACTCTGTGTTTCGTCATATTTTTATACTTTCTTTATTATAAGCTATCAAATAGAAATAATATTCAATGATGTTTTTCTCTCTCTGACTTCAACGTTTCTTGGATGTTTGTCAACTTATTAAATAACTAATTAGAGCGTTGTGAGATAACGATTATTCATGCTAGTCAGAAACATCTGCTTTTCCGAAATACTTAATCCCGTTTTGCTCATCAATTTGATTCCAATCCGTTGCAGCGACCGTTACACGATT
>NW_021851447.1:517-836 GCF_003651465.1 Formica exsecta | reverse complement strand
TTCCCTTTATTTTGAAAAATAGGAGCGAGCGACGGCACGTATTCCAAGATTCCGACGGAAATCTTTGAAATGTTCTGGACTGCCCTTCCCTTTTTTCGCGGTTCGGAAATCTTGATTAAGAGCTTCTTGCTAGAAACTCTCGCGAAAACGGAAATCTTGACCGCGAACGCTGGATGGAATTTAGCGCGAGGCAGAGGACATTCGCGATGCGGATAACGAGCGTCGACTCTCGAACTCCAAACAATTAACTTTCACAATATCTGAGCACTAAATAATGAAAGAACACGAATTGAGATGTGACCAAATTGCTCGCCGCGAG
>NW_021851447.1:0-439 GCF_003651465.1 Formica exsecta | reverse complement strand
ACCGATTTGAGACGAGTAAGCCTACTGCGTACGCGACACGAGCGAGAATAAGACACGAAAGAATATCATACGAGAAATGATGATATTCGAAACTATGATCGATTGCTATCGACCAGCTCGAATCGTTGTCGTAGGCAGACTAAATCGACCGACCGCGGAAACTCGCGCTCTGCCGATCTGAATAACAAGTTTTTCTGATTTCGAACCTTCTCGAACCAGGTGTTTGTCACAGTTTTTCATTCTAAGAAGAATGCGATCACGCACCGAGCGGGTGACCGCGACGCTGTTTGTTCTCGCTCGTGTTTTATTTTCTGAGGCAATCGTTTTGATATAACGGCGAAATTTAGAAACGAAAATTTAATGATTTAATTTTGAACAATTTCAAAGCCTAAAGCATGCGTGATAAATATTCGAACAAAGGTCCCCTAGAAGACCAAGA
>NW_021851446.1:0-216 GCF_003651465.1 Formica exsecta | reverse complement strand
TTTTTGAATACACAAATTTATTTAAATTACAAAAATGCGACTTTCTCAAATAAAAATATTAATAAATATGTTATTCCCAAATGATTTCTGATCGATTCCGTTCATAATATTTATTAAACATAATTAAGACCTGCTAACTTGACACTCGATAAATTTTTATTATTACAAAGGAAATATTGTTTCCTAAATGTTAAAATGATTTTCCTAAACTTCCCC
>NW_021851445.1:0-787 GCF_003651465.1 Formica exsecta | reverse complement strand
AATGCAAGAGTGCATTATTTTATCATAAAAATAGTAGAGATTACTCATAAGAGTATCGCGGAATAGTGCAAGAAAGAATAGTATCTCGCGCCAAGTCACGCGAAGCAAAAATCGCGCGCCGCAACGGCGAGACACACCGTATAAGAGTATCGTAGAATAATGCAACAAGAAGAACAATGATTAAGTGATGGTAAATATGCATATTAGCGCCGACCTCACCAATTTCAATGATCTTGACATATGTTGTCAAGGACATGCTCCTGAGTAACTTCCAAAAAGTTTTAGCTGTCGCTGGTTGTTTATTAAAAAGTTATTAACAAAATAAGTTGAACGAATCGAACGTAATTTTCTGACATTAATATTAAGAAATATACACACATACACACAATATATATGGCATATGTGTGTATTATAAAGTGAAAAGGTGGGCGGAGGAGGGGCGGAGCCCTTCCTTATTTGACGCGTGAGCAAAGGAGATTTACTACGTTTTAATTTGTAATATGTGTTTAAGTTTTTGTAATGTAATGTAATGTAATGTAATGCAATAAGTAAATGTAATAAGTATTTAAGAATTAGAATTAAGAATCAGAAATCACAGAAATAGGTTTGGGTTAGGTTATATTTTCTGAAAGTAGAGCCCCCCCCGTAGGGGGGGCGGAACCCACTGCATCCACGCATACACTTTTCCATCCACATAACAATTGTGTGGTGGACTTTGCTTCACGTTGTAAAATATACCCAAACAGCACTATGACATCCTCGGGAAATCCGAAGGACATCCAGGACG
>NW_021851444.1:0-311 GCF_003651465.1 Formica exsecta | reverse complement strand
AGTTTCCCTTGTTATTGTATTCATGAAAATCTTCAAAAATTTTATATGTATGGGAGCATGCATTGTAGTATATCATTCTATAGCATTTTATTTAGAACATTAACATATGTCATTGTTCGTAATAAGAAAAACAGATTCGCAATGTTAGCTTTATCTGGCTTGAGATTATCAAGAGACAATATATTATTTTTTGCGAATATAACAAAATTTTATTTTAAATGAAATGAAAAAGAGAGAACATACATATGAAGAAATATTTATTGAGGCATAGAATTCTAAGCTGTTACTTGTATTTTTACTACGCTTTTTTA
>NW_021851443.1:0-494 GCF_003651465.1 Formica exsecta | reverse complement strand
TTGTATCAATATGATAATTATATTTGTAATAATTATACTTGAAGGGGTTTACATGTATGTACTGTCTCGCATAATGCATATATTTACAGTGAGACCTTTACGCTAGAAATAATGCATTTTTGGGTCTACGCGTATTGGGATAACTATTGTGCAACTACAGTTCGAGGTAATGTTTTTAAGTATTGTGCTTTCTGACTGCTCAACCTAAAGGAAGATTGAATTGGGATGATGACAATTATACTGATAAGATTGCTATACGAACGAGATCTTAATGTCACGCTGTCTATTTAATATGTTATCATGTTTATTTTCATTTTAAGCAGGCGAAAGTAATAGAACCGTTCTAATTTGTAAACCAGGGATCCAGCTTGCATATCTGGAGGCAATCCATTTACAAAACACGAGAATCTTTTAAGCGAGAATTCAATATTATAGTCTCCGCTAATAGCATCTTGTGATATGTAATGGAAAAATCAACATTCATCCTTTTAGGC
>NW_021851442.1:0-605 GCF_003651465.1 Formica exsecta | reverse complement strand
TTAGCACAATTTGATATTGACATTATCAATTTTGGTAATTATGCACAGGACCGACCTCACAGATTTCAGTGACCTTGATATATATTATCAAGGACATGGCCCTGAATAACTTTCAACAGATTTTAGTTTATTGTTGCTTGTTGTTTATTAAAAAGGTTATTATAAATATAAGTTTAACGAATGGAACGTAGTTTTCGGACCATGTAGGGGAAAGTTGGGTAAAACCGGGTACGCGGATCAAACCGGGTCCCCCTGTTTTTTTGTAATAAGTACTGCTATCTATGGCTAACTTGTGTTATTAGTTGTAGATTGGCGCCATCATTATTTTAGAACAAACCGAGCCCTTATGCACATGATATTTCTTTTTCAATAAAAGTTCAAAGTTTTTAACCTTTCAAAGATCGATATCGAGGTAAGAATCGAATCATCGTGCACTTTTTCTATATAGAGCATCTGTTTTGGTAAGTGTGGCATTGCATTTTGTACATATTAGAAAGTATATCATATTAGTTTTGATCGGCATTTTGTACGCCGAAATGTACAACCACCGTATTTGTTATTTTCTTTGTGGTGGGGCAAAACCGGATACTTACACATGTCATATA
>NW_021851441.1:0-272 GCF_003651465.1 Formica exsecta | reverse complement strand
TATATATATATGTGTATAATCATTTATTTACTTTTACATTTAATCACTTTTTAGTATGTACAAATTGTATCTAATGTGCCATTTTTCAAAAAACCTTCTCCGGAGGACATCCGGAGAGTATCCAGAGGACATCCAGAGGATATTAAACATCCTCTGGATAACCTCTGGATGTCCTCTGGACATGTGTGCTGTTAGGGTAGTGTATTAGTATATTTGAACTCTTTACAGAATTGTTTCAAAAATGAAATGTTATTATATAATAATACTTACTG